>NW_020455509.1:759349-876298 GCF_003342845.1 Nothoprocta perdicaria
TGGGGCGGGGGGCGGGGGGAGAGGGAGGGAGCCGCCGTGGGACCCTTGTGAAGTTGCTAAAAAAAATGAAATATTAAATAAATGAAGGAGCGCGGCGGGGGTCAGGGYGGCAGCCCCGCCGCTGGGACACGGCCAGGCCTCCCCGCGAGGCTGGCGGCGTTAACTSACTGCGTGGGGCACACCGTATTAATCGTACGGAGCGCGAGGTATTAATTGCATTGATCACCACATCGGGGCAAGCGCAGATGGGCAGCGCAGAAACCAAAGTGCCCTGAAGCCCCTTTTCCCCTTTATTTTTCTTTTAATCCTACCTTCTTTGTTGTCCCTGCTACCCATGCATACGTTTTGCCAGACTCATAGCTACTTTCCAAGTCCGCAATGCTATATTCCCAATATTCACCATTACTACTCCTCACTGGTACCAATCTCCCCCTGTCCGCAAGCTCCTTCCGAGGAAATTCTCCAAACTTTTCACTGTACAGAACCTTGCTTCRCTTCGAAATACTCCGATTTCACCCAGGGCTGCAAATTGCCAGAAGTCTGTATGTTAATGTCAGAAAACTCTCCAAGGAGAAGCAGTACATAAAAGGTTCCTGTGAAAGGGTTTTAAATCCCAAATATAGTAGGCGTTAAAAACTATGTAAACAATTGTTGGGCATTTGGACACAATTTTTCTGCAGTTAGGTGACTTTATATGGCATGTTTTCCCTCCCATGCAAGTCATTTTAAGCTAATTTCACATATTTAAAAAAGAATGCATTCTGGTTGGTTTTCTTGCAACTAGTAACCCATATGTCAAGTGAGGGGCTGAAAAAGAGTTAAACCATTAAAATATTAGTTAGAGCTGAAGTTACTTCCCTCCAAATGTTTGAAATAATGTTTTCCTTACAATTTTATTCTGTAGTGAGCTGTAAAATGTAAAAAGCTTCAGAGATAGAGGCAGATGCAAATGAAGCCCTACTGTAAAATGTACAGTAGCTTCAGCCCTCTCTTTCCAGACTCATACATTCTTCATATATGTTTAGTATAATCTACTGGCAGATTTGTACGGTAATTGCTCATGTAAATCACCAAGTAACACGTTCCCCCCTTAAGTTCTTTTGTAGGATTGTCTGATAAAGCACTTTATGAATGGAAAAGCAATAATTCACAGGTGAGAGGTGAGCCTGTCATGTCGACAGCRGCAGGTAAAGCGCAGACCTGCAGCAAAGCGTGCGGCGTTTCGGAGCCCTCAGATTGGGAGGAGAGGACTGGCAACACGCAAAGTGTGGGACTTGCTGCCTGCCTGCCACGGGAAAATCCATCCGGAGCAGGGACCGTGCTTATAAATGGGATGTGCAGGAAAGTAGTGTCTGCTTCGAAGTTCGTTGCGATGCCCACCTGCGCGCTGCAGTGCCCGGGCCGTGCTGGGCAGCACCTCGCTGGCCCGCGCGTCGCGACAGCTTCCTGAGCACCCAAACCTGGACTTCTTCACTCAGAACTGAGTTAAAGAGGGAAAACACTTCTGCAAAACTTAGTGAATGCACGTTTTTTTCCCAAAAAAAGTCAGTCCTTTGCCCCAGTCACTCCAGGTTGGAGTTGTTCTTCCCTACGTTCTGGGTCCCTCACTGCCTTTGACTGTGTCCGAGCAGAGTGACTGCTCGCTTGGCAGCCCCGTCCTCTACGCCAAGGGTTAAAAACAGCAGGTATTTTGTCTGATGACTTGGCTAAGCATCTTACAAGCAGGGCTTGGATGGAAAATATTTAAACAAGGGTTATTCCCCTTTGCTTCTCTCTGCTCTACTGAGGCTTATTAATGTCTCTTTATTTTAACACAGGAAATGATGCTCCCCACACCTCAGATCCCAGCCAGTTCACATGTGTGAATGCAGCTTTCCCAGATTTCAGTCGCATCATAACAGATAAAACATGACGAAGATCTGTAGCAATCAAAGTGCAGGTTTTGACACATGCAGACCTTGATAATAAACACACCTTTTTTTTACCTGTAGAGCAATAAGGGATACCTATATTAAAAAGACATAAGCCTTGCTGTGCATGTGCTTTTAAAGTGAAATCACAAAAGTAGTTTATAAGCAAGGATTAGAAAGACAAAATGTGTCTTCATAATTTCAAATACACAACCCTAATAAAATACTGTATCTCTCAGGAAAACATGTTATAGTATCTTTCTTGAAAAAAAAAATGCTTGCATGATACATTCTGCCTTTCAACTTAAAGTAAAGCAGATCAAGAAGACGTCAATATCAATCTGTTTAYATTCACCACAAAAGAGCTCTAGAAAACTTAATAAAGGCAAAAATATTTTCATAAACTTTTTCAGGCAAATTATTTATTTATGAAATAATTTACAAAGAAAATTTTTACCTCATGGCATAGATACATTGCATATGCTTATGATTGACACAATATGTTTCAGGCTCAAAGGCCCGTATAGCCTTTCTTTTTCCTTCTTTCTTTCTTCCTTTTTTTTTTTTTTTTTTTTTTTTTTTTTTTATCCTAGCAGGAATATTTCAAAACAACCAACTAATTCATGAAGTCATATAGTAATTGTTTGACAGTTGTTTTTAATATAGAAAAATAAGTTATGTATATTGTTTTCATTCAAATATTTGTTGATTTGTTGTTAGGATCCTTTGACGTTGACATGCCACAAATTGCATTAGGAAAAATATTGAAGATTTATTTTCATTTATTATCTTCTGCTGTCAAGCATTTGCAAAACTACTTCAGGCACGTTTTATTTCACTTTATTTGAAACTCAGATGCTGTGTGATAGTAGGTAGTTGCTGAAATCACAAATTCAGCTTTCTGTAGTAGATAAGAGCTGAGAAAATGAAAAAGCAGCAAAGCAAGAAAATACAGCAAAATCTCTGCTTTCACAGAAAGCCATGAACAGAGTAACTTCTAAGTAATCCTCCATTTTTTTATACTCCAGCACATTCTGCATTGAGGGAGAAAAGAAAGGCCAGTCACAGTTGCTTCTTGCAGGAAAGCAGTATAGCAGTCATTGTTTATCAAGATGACATAACATGCCAATTCTGCCTTTATTGTTTAATGCAGTTTCTCTTTTCTTGCAGTTTACTCAGCATAGATACAAAGGGGGATTAGCAGTTAAGCACAAGCATACTTGTTTTACAATTTCAGCCTTTTAGTGCATAACTTACTTACTTAAAGTCCTAGAGCCTATAATCGCAATGATTTTACCTGATGGAACATGCATTTCAGAAATATAATCCAACTGTTTACCCTAGCACGTCATAAATTGCAATTCTTTACAAAAACCTCTGAGATTGACATCCATTGCTCTTAAATGCCTGCTGTTTTAGCACACATCATCAAGAAAGTATTTCTGTATTATTCTCCCTCCAGTTGGTAGTATATCACATGAATTCTAAAGACCATTTTCTTTTACTGTCTCCAGTAATGAGCGTTTTGAGGAGCGCTTGGTTATGTGTCGGAGGCACTGCGATGTGAGTTTCTTGGGAATATAAACACAGCCACTCACAGCATTTCTGCAGACCCACTTCTTCCCCTTGCACAACTTTTGTCCCATGAAATCACCAGGAAACTTTTGTTCCCTGCCTTACGCGCGGTGCAGAGTCGCGTTTCCAGCCGCCAGGTTACATGCCAAGGGCGAAGGCAAAAGCTACCACTATTTTTAAAAGGAACAGGGCCGGGGACCCTAATGATGTGATTGAAATGTCTCTGAAAAAAGATTATGCGTGGTGATAGACGGGGCAGCGGGGAGAGCAGCCAATGAAACAGCATGCACCAGAGGAGCGAATACCATGGCATGGTCCCAGATTCAACAGATGTTTTCTAGGGGGATTGGATATCTGGTAATGGGAAAAGGAACCGTTCTCTTCTATGTCACCGGTTTTCACACAGGCCGCTAGTGATGGAAAGTCACTAATATGTGATACTTGCTCGGTAGTTTTCTCCACTGCTCGGTAGGAAAACGTCCCTCCTGCTGCCATGCCGCGTTGTGCTGAATTCACCGGGGTCGGGCACCCTGCTCCCGGCTCYCACGCGCCGCGTGCCGTGCGGCACACGGAGCGGGCATCGGTTGCCTCTGCCCATGGCATGCCCGCAGAGAGTTAAACAGCGCTGGCAGACGCAGAAGATAATTTATCACTTTACACTATCTTAAAATCTACTCGAAAATTAAAAATGCTAAAACACCAGACTCCCTGAAACCATTTACATGCAGGAATCCACATAATTGTATAGATTTTGATCTTAAAAATGCTACACAAAAGGCATTCCTCCAAAGTGCTGAAAAACCTCACATGCACATACGCATAACCATACATATGGGGTAATATATAATAAGTCTCTCCCAACAAATATCAGTAAAAAGGGTGGCGGGATTTCTTCCTACATTTCAACCGCAAGTTCAGCAAATCAAAGCATGTAACCCCCCTTCCTGTCATCACCCCCAGCAGACAGAGAAGCTCCTCTCCCAGCCTTTGCTCTGCGCTCACGTTCCCTGCAGGAGCTCCCTCATTTCTGGGGAAGTTTAATTTGGACCAGTTCAAAGTGCATTGATGACAATAGAAAAACTTACAAATGAGTTTAGTAAACTTTATATTGTTTTTTTCATGCAAATACTTTTCTTGCTCATTGCTAAGAGTCATCGCTATGAAATTGTGGTGCTGTTCAGGAATAACAATATTAAAGTCCACGACAGTATCTTGTAATTTAAAGCAGTGATTTCACACAGTCAGGGTGTTTGGTTCAGTAGTTTTTGTTTGTTTGTTTGTTTTATATATATAATAAAATCAGATTTTTATTTCATTTCATTTCCTGTAAATATTTTTTTCTTTTTCATTTATGACTTCTGAMTACATTCATATCATTACTTCAACATAACAGAGTACAAGCAACATCTTTTCTTATTGCAGAAAAAGATTTATTTACATAGCTCATGATATGAGGTCTCAAATTAAGTTTAAGAAAAGGAAGCATCTTTCAAGTGTTTTTATATATTTTTCACTTTACAAAGAAGAGCTCTTTCCATTCCACTATGAATCTAGCTACAATATACRGCACAATATTTATTGCTGGGAATCTCAGATACACCATGCCTTGGTAAAATTACCATGATGCTGTCACTATCTCCAATTACTAGAGTGAGGAAAGTCACACAGCAAAGGGTTATGTAACAAATGGCCTTTCTCTGGTGGCCTCTACCAGCCTCCTGTGAATCACGCACACAGGGACAACCATACTACTGCATCCAAGCTAATCAATTTAACTAACTTTTAAAGCATGCAATGTTTTGCTTAAGGAAGGGCTTTACCTTAATCCTGCCTTATCCTCCAAATCAGGAACAATTCCATCATGCACAGAGGTGATCTGATAAACCTGCATGCCAGAGATGATTACTGATAGGCAGAAATTTGCCTCACAACGGTTCCTAAGTTTGGACAGAGGGATTTTTACAGCAAAAGGAAGAAAGGCCAATGTATTCCAACATTTGGAGACTTCGTAATTCTCAAGCAGTCTATATGGCTTCTATAACATGCTTGGGATTTGATGTGACTCCAAGGAGCTTTCTGATCTGAGCAGCACACTCTGGCTCTCATTCTGTCTGGCTTCTGCATCAGAATAAACCCAGGTCCAGAAGTCTGCAGTTTAAATCAATGTCTGATACCTCTTACAGTGCTTAATGAGGAAACAGGTAGCTTAACGAGAATGCCTCTTTGGTTAAGACTACAACCTGCCGACATCAAGGTGGACACGAACCACATCCTCCATGTGAGAAAAGCCGCCCTTTCTTTTGAAAAACATGCAGCCACCCTAGGCATTCCTTGAAGCTATGCAGGAGTTATTTTTTCTCAGTGGTTATCACTCTTGTAAGAGAGTTTCTTTAGAAGTCTCTGTACCTCTAGCTCTTCATGACCTGGGTCACATATCCATGCGCAAGTCTTCCTGCATACAGGGTGAATCAGGCAAAAATAATGCTGACAGATCAGCGTTCATTAACACTTGGGATCTTGATGTGGTGAAGTTCAGATCATGACCCAGAAAACGTGTCTACTTCTGTGCTTGGACAAGCCAATGCCACCAAAAATTTCTCCTTCTTACGTACCTCCACTGCTTTATTTCCTTGTAGAATTCACATAAAATAGCCAGTTCTCTCATGACCTAATGAAATATTTATGTCTTATACTTCTTATTTAACAATCACCTGAAATGGCTTTAATAGCCTGGAGAAAAATCTAGATAGTTTKGGCAGTAAGTTTTTAATATATGTTACATTTTTGGGTTGTTTTCTCCTGCTAAAAACTACCATAAGCAGAACACACACAAAGAAAAAGTAAAGGGAACTCAGACTAAGTAACTTGTCCCTGTCCAATCCCATCCTCCTCAGTTCCTTAGCATTTGCAATTATCATTGCAAACCAGGCATTGATGTTACAGCACATTGAACTGAGGGATGATTAGCTATTTTTAAATAAAGGAAATAAACCTATATACTACAGTATGACTAATATATTAAAGAGTTAGTTATTCATATAATGACTTGCAAATAGAACATTTGGAATAAATAGCTTTATCGATGTGGTAGGGGACAGCATTTCGAGTGACTGATGTTTAGGGACTGACTTTAGAAAACGTCTGGACTATTTCGGAATCAAAATAATAAAATGAAATATAGAGAATCTGGAAGATATGTTAGAAAGGACTATATAACCTTCATGAGCTTCTAATCACAGAAGTCTGAGTGGCTGGCATAGAGCAAATAATCCCTGGAGGTAACTGTACTGCTGCCCTATTTCTCCTTGTAAGGAGCTAAAGACAGCTCAACCAGCAACCGAGAGATGCAGTGAGCAAGCTGAATACTGACAAGCAAATCCAGATAAGCACATTCAGTCCACCGAAAAATGGATTTTTTTTTGATAAATTTAGGTGATACAACGTGCAGAATGAACCCAAATCTGCAATGGGGTACGCATTCTCAAGAGTAGGATAGGGAAGAAAGTGTAATACTCTGAAAAGTCTAGAAAAACAGTTTTGGGAGGCATGTCACTTCTGTATGTAATTTTTGCAGGCCTAGCTAAGGATGTGAATCAAAAGAAGGGACTCAAACATGAAAATAGAAGTGACTGTTTGAACCAAGCTAGGAAGGGCAGCTTTTAGGGGATATCTAAGCTGCTAATTATGACAAGCAGTCAGAGAGAAGTGGACAAAAAGGATGCATCAGATGATGTAGCACTTCTTCTATGTCAAACTTCAAAAATCTGTCATTCAGCCTCTGTAAGGAATATAGTTTAACATTATCTGTTGAGGGAATAAAGGGTTTTTTTTCTTTTTTTTTTTCTTTTTTTTTCTTGCTTCCATTATGCCATTATAGGAGATATGCAAGTGTTAGAAGCAAAGAAAGAAATACCTGGGAAGGGCTCATGCATAGCAAATTTGTTTTCCCCCTTCCCCATGAGCTCTGTAATTACAACCATTCAGACAAAGCTGGTTTTCCCAGTAGGACTGGCTGAAAATGCACTTCATTTACATGGTCTAATTGGGCTTTTTTGGCCAAGGTTGTTCTATACACTGACATTAGGACTAGGTACTTAACATTGAAAAGTGCATTATTGTGGTATTGAAGTTAAGAATTTCATTACTTTGAAGTTAGGAGATTCAGAAATAAGGTGTCTCCTTTAACATTAGTGCTTCTGTAAGTATGTATATGAATAAGAATAATATTGGTAATATTGGTCCTGAACTGTTAGAAGTCTGCAAATTAAATAGGCAGTCATTTTATCCTCTTCGTTTGCTGTGAAAGAAATAAATTAGAATTTAGATATTTATACAGATGTGTATGCTATTACATGACAGGTTGTATTTACAGTCCAATGGCCTTCACAAATTACTGCAGTGAGCAGATCAGAGAATTTCCAAAGACCTACTAGAGAAACAACAAGGGGGGAGAAAGCCTTCTTCTCTATTSTATTATTTACACTATGTAAGGGTTGTTCATTTTGAACCTTCTGTTATTTTGTTTGTAGCCAACTTGCCTGACTGTGCAGGACACGTGGGTAGTGAATATGAATCTCATATCCTTACGTAGACTGAGTGCACAGGTTTAGTTTCAGGACCTTCCATATTGTACATGTCCTCTACAATCAAAGAGGTTTTACACAGTCATCAGTGCAATCTCGAGCCATGTCTAGAAAGAAAATTTACATAAATATTGCATAAGGCCTTAGCATAGACAAAGTTCCTGCAGCTGAACCTGTTTTCCAGCATGTTTAATTGCCACAGTAATTAGAACATGAGGGCTCAAATCCACAAAGATATTTGGGCACCTAATTCTCATTAATTCCAATTGAGAGATGGCACTTACATCCCTTTATGGACATAGAAGACACAGAAACCTCAAGAATCTTATCTATTATAAAACTCCCAGACAAATATTGCTATCAGTTCTTTCAGAGTAATAGGAATTTCATTTTAATTCCTGATAAAGGTGTATCTTAAGTACAGGAAATGATTTGATAGCAGTGCGCCTCTCACCTCCTTTCCACCCATCCAGTCTTTTCAAATTGCAGGAAGTTCCCAGACTGCAGGGGCATTTTAGGAAACTCTCAAAGCAAAACAAGATGTTCTCTTGTGAACACTGAAAATGTGACACATTTTGTTAAGTCTAATATTTAAAAAAAAAATGCTGGTGGGAAGAGTGTAGCTCTACATCCCTACCTAATCTTTGGACGTAAATGGAAATCATGACCACATCCTCAAACTGGAATCTCAAAGAGTGAAGTTTCTTGACACATATATGACTATTTAAGTGTGGGTTGATGCCCAAAGACCAGACAAGCTTGGACTTCTCCTCCCAACCACATCTTCCTACCCGCTTTGCACGTCTTGTAGCAAAACTCTTGCAGCCATGCTGTAAACCAAACAAGCCAACTGATCCAGTTGAGCTTGACTTTTTTTTTCTCTCTTTTATTAGTTGTCAGTTATCGGATACAACATCTGGGGCAGGGAGCAGATGGCACTCCATTTTTCAATTAAAACTTATATAAAGTAATCATAAAATGCTAGCAAACATTTGGAGTCTTGTCTCCATAGCTGCTACAGCCACCAAAGGCAATGGAGTGAGTGGTAACTACCAGAAACTTCCTTTTGAAGAAGTTTCTCTTTTCATCCTTACATGTTAAAGGAGCCCAACCTCCCAGTTTAAGCAACTGGGGATGTTATTTGATATATGATATGCATGCATACCCAGCATTACATGATTAATCACTATCTCCCCACCTTTCTGTTGTAAAACCTCTAAGCTTTGCCTTGATATGCTGTGTAAATGTAAAGATGTTTGCTAAATAAATGTTAAAACTAGGGGAAGTGTATTTCACAGAAATGGATCTTAAAGCCAGAAGGAACCATTAAAACCTTTAATTTGCTTCCCTGTATAGTTTTAGCCACAGAACATTCCATATTTGCTATGCCAAGGCTATAACTACAGTATTTTATTTTATTTTATTTTATTTTATTTTATTTTATTTTATTTTATTTTATTTTATTTTATTTTATTTTATTTTATTTTATTTTATTTTATTTTATTTCAGGTCAAATCAAAACCTCTATTTCATACATAAGCATAACCATGTGAACCATAATCACATCACCAGTTATCCTTCTTTCCCAGGAAGTAAACAGAGTGAGATTCATTCATCTCTTATCTCGGATAATTATTGTAACTTTTGTTGAGCCTTTGATAATTAATGTAAATATTTTCTGATCTATAGACACAAGAACTGTTCAAAGATTGGAGTTATTCTGTTAGCTTTCTACCTTTAGTATTTCTCTATACTTCACAAGATAAGGTTTTAATTCACATTTAATTCATATTTAATTCACATGAGGTTCACATATCACTGGTACAAATTTAAATGTTTATGCAAGTACATGTACAAGTTTTTTTTTTTTTAATCTTAGAAATATTTTCAGACCAATGATTAATATTTCAAAATATTTTCTCACTATTTATAGAAAATTCATTTGTACTTTTTTGTTTGTTTAAGCAATAGGAAGCTTTCTGTGATTTGTTTTCTTTGATCTATGTAGCTAAACTGGAAGAATATCTTTCAAGACATTGCAAGTTATTGCAATAAGAACAGCATACTTCATCCTCATAATTCTCTTGGCAAAAATCACTTTAGTCTAATTTCCTAAAGATCCTCTACCTTAAAGAACTTCCTTTTAGATGGTAAGAAATAATCAGTCAGTAGCAGCAGTTCCTGTTTTAAGCCTGGGAAGCACTGTCACTAAATATTACAGACTCATATTTTTAGCTGGCTATCATTAACTCGGCCTTTAACAAGAAGATTCTGGGATGGATTCTGCCTGCTGAGACACCAAGTTATAATCTTTCAAATGAAGTCAAACCAATAATCACTTGCAGGGCAAGACCTATCTGCAGACACTAACTAGGTTAGTGGATATTATTATTATGCTCTGCATTTAATCTTGAACACCATAGGTAGGGCGGTAAGAGTGGGACCGAAGGGGAAGATCTGAACAGAGAGAGGAACTCTGAAAAGATAACAAACATCACAAGGTCTTGAACACCATAGTTCCCATTTAAACTGAAAGGATTTGAAATCAGTTAGCCTTTCGAAGGACAAAAGTTCTGCTCCCAGAGAGGACTTCTCAACCAGCATGCTCATGTCTAGCAGGCACATAGCAGGCAAGCTAAGCAAGGAATAACGAAAAATCAGAGTGCACATTTCTTCCTCCAGGTAGAGCTGGTACATAGGTGCCCATGGGGCAAAGAGGTGCATCGGTGTTGCCTCTGCATAAAAGTGCTTGTTTGATGGAGACACAACTCATTGCTCTCATACGTGAGTGTGAGATGCTTCCTAGACCAACTACTACTTTGTGAATTCATGTCAGCTGATTGCCACATCTTCCTCTGCAAATTGCTGGTCTTTGCGGAACATCTACCTAACTGAGGATCAGACACAAGTAACCAAATTGTCAGAAAGAGCTTTGCAGTCACTCATCACCCAAAACAGCTCTTTGTTGGTTTCCAAAGTCTGACTGCCGACAGAAATGTGCCACAGCATGAAACTCCAGCTGCAGGTGGCACAAAACCCACAAGCACATCACTATGCCATCAGGTCTCATTCTAGGCTTCTACCATTTCTTCAGCAGTTGTTAACAAATCAGTCTTAGACCTATGCTCCACAAAATGTGCTTCAGCTCTGGAGACTGAGATGTGTCAGTACATGTTTCCAGTTACTCATGGTTTTCCAGAGAAAATTATTTTTCCTTCAACTTGAAGGAAAAAAGATTGAAATGTTTGGCACCTTAGAGAACCAAGGACTATGTTCCCAGCTCTGCAAGGATAGTTCTGGCTATGTTCCACAAAGCAAATGAACTCCAAAGACAGGGATGACAAACATGATGTACAAAATGGCCACCACTTTCAGTGAAGAGTTACAGGCATTGCAACAGTGAAGATGATGCCATGCTAGTACAATGGCACATTCATTTCCATAATTTTCTACTTCTTTATTTTGCTTGGGAAAAATTATAGCAACTTTAAAAAATTAGATTGTTTAAAAGCATCAAAAATAAATTGTGACTTATTTTAAACAATGTGTGTGGTTTTTTTGACATTAAAAAGTCAAAAAGCTTATTTTGTCTCACAACCTGCTTAAATAAAAACAAAAAGCTAAGTTACAGCTCCTTGCAAACAATGATGGCAATAAATACAGTAAATTACTGTTTTATGTGAGACAATATAGTAATGTTAACTGAAGCAATGGAATTAGAAAACAAACTCCCTCTGGGAACAATTCTCACACCCCTGTTTTAGAAGGAAGCAGAGCTTACTCGTAAATAAGTTAATGCATTGGCTCCTGCTAGACTGGACTGACAGGTCTTCTGTATACTGAAGTTTTGCTTCTCTGATAATTGAAAACTTTTTGAACTGAGAAAGTTGCCAATTAAGAAAAACTCTGTACAGTCGTTGTGGGGATATCTAGGAACATACAGATGACTGATATAGTGTAGGATTACTGAATTTTGTCATCTGTAGATCACATTTGAAAAAAAAATCCCTTCAGACCTACTTACACTCTTAATCACAATTATGCAAAACATCTCCCATTCAAAGTTATATAACATTTCCTTAGCAACTGTGACAATTACTAACATGGGCAAGCAACACGAAGGAAAAGGCAGGTCACTATCTGATTTTTTAAGGCAGTTCAGTATCTTTAAGGGAAAAAATAAAGGAATGAGATTGGCTAACTTTAAGCACATTGCAATAACCTCCATTGCGCAGAAGCACAACAGAACTGAAACAAGATCTTAATAGTTATTACTTCAGTCATCTGCTTCAGGAAGTTCCCTCACAAAATGCTGGGCTTTATTCATATTTTTTATCCCTTCTTCTTTGTGTCAAGTTTTCATGCCACCTTTTTAAACATCAAATTTTAAAACATTAAATTTTTTTTTTAATATTGCTTTATCTGCTATGTTGATATATCCTCTCCCAATATACACAGATTTGTTTCAAGGTTTGGTAGACCTTCTGTTTTCAGAACTTTAAATACAGACTTACCATAGTGTCATCTTTTAACTGCCTTCTATATTGCTTGAAATTTTGTATTAACCATTCAAATGAATCTGTATTTACACATATTTTATATCATCTGGTCTTAGCTTTAACCTTCATATTTCTATTTTGTGTTTCTTTCTTGCAGATGACACTCCGGCATCACACACCTATCAAGTTCCTAAAACCTAAGTAGAGAAGAACTTTGAAATAAGTAACATGGTAGATGAATAGCAAGAGTTTTTTTCTTTTTATTGTTTTATTTTTTATGTTTCTTGTTTTAGTGTTTTTATTCACAGAGAACTTAACGTTCAGGACTCATTTTGGAGGCCATGGACATGGATTAGTCAGTCGTTCAGAGTCCTCTCCAGCTCAGTTCGTAGCTATGCAAGACCAAGCTATTTAGACAGGTCACACAGTACTTGTGGCTACAGCCTGGACCTCAGGAGGCAAGACCAGCAGAGACCTTGTGAAAGCGCTGACTAGGCACAGGACTGGAGGGCAGGCTGGCAACACAGCTCCAGCACTTGCCCTTCCTGTGGGGCTCACCAAACCACTCCCACCTGTGCACGAGCTACCACTCTCCCTTTGCTGCAACAACATGATCTACTACCGCTGCTGCTCCTGCCCTTGCCCTCCCACAAATTCCATCTGGGAAAGATGGTGAGAATTATCTGGGAATGAGCTGAATCAGCAGCTTTAGCCACACCTGCTCTGTTTCCAGCTCCAGCTAGCAGCCCCTGGGCAGGAGCTGGGGAATGCTTGTATGTCTGTGGGCTTCCCTCCACACTGGAAGGGGGGTCATCTGGCTCTGGGAGGGAAAGGACTAAACTAATGTCTTTGTCTTGGATTCCTCCTGAGTAAAGTTTGGATTCCATCATCTCCATGTGATGATTTTGTAACAGCCTTTACAAGAGATGTAGTTATGAAGTGGTCATTCTGCTCCATTTTGGATTAAGAGGGAACTTTCCAGGGAATATTAGCACATAATGTCTGAGATTTTCCCATTCTTTGGGCATAGTGCATGTGCTGCATTCTTCTAAAAACAGGCACAACGACTTAGAACTAACTCAGTACAGCCATCTCAGGACCTGCTTCTGCAGGAAACCCAATGACCCTGCAGCTTGTGTCTTCCACCTTTCACATCTATAAATTAGCAATGCTTGCATGTGCTCTCAAACTAACTTAGAAACACTTACCCAAAGGCCTCAGGGCATACCTGCCTTTTTCATAATGCCTTAAACCAGTTGTAAGTGCAAAAAGCCCTTACAGAGATAAATTGCCTTTGGACACGTCTCAGGTGTTCAGCAGAAGCTCAGCAGCTGACACTATTTTCAATCCACAATGTCTTTGCTATAGTGTTCCACCCCAACATGACTTACACACAGTCTTCCAGAGGGGATGAATTGGTACCTGCACGCTGGGGTGCTGGGGCTAGTAAGGGCCATACAGCATTGAATGTCAAATCAAAAAGGAGCAGTATGTTGAATAACTGGTTCGTTGTGTATGTTTCATGTAGGTTAATTTATGTGCATCATCACCTGACTGCTGTATTCTTGTTTCCTAGAAGAGGTATGTTTACGGTGTCCTGCTGATAAGAACATTCCTAGATTTGCCAAATATAGTACCTTGCTGCCACCGTTTTAGCTTGTGCATTATTTAACTGAACAATCAAATTGTGCAGAAAAGAAATCTTAGTAGGTTTCTTTTTTCTTTTTTCTTTTTTCTTTTTTCTTTTTTCTTTTTTCTTTTTTCTTTTTTCTTTTTTCTTTTTTCTTTTTTCTTTTTTCTTTTTTCNTTCTTTTTTCTTTTTTCTTTTTTCTTTTTTCTTTTTTCTTTTTTCTTTTTTCTTTTTTCTTTTTTCTTTTTTCTTTTTTCTTTTTTCTTTTTTCAATCAAGAGGATACGTGTATTTACTGCAGAGGCCACAATGAAGTACTCTGAGAATTTTCATTTTATGAAAAGAACCAGCTGATCAAAGTTTCACAGAGGAGCATTGTGATATGCTCATTGGATATACGTGATCATACTTTAAAGAAGCTTCTGAAAGGGTTCCTGCTGCTATTTACTGGGCATCAAATTATGTATATGTACTTATTATGAGAACAACCTATGAGTTTGCCTATAATCATTGTAGTTAATATTATTATACCTCAAAGAGCAAATGTAAACATTTCCCAATACATTTTCAATGTGTTTATTTGCGTGAATGTACTTCCTGTATAATTATGGATATTTTGATCTTAGGAGCACATATGGGTTTGAATCTACAGATAAGCTTAGTCTTACTAGTTTTATTGAACTAGTAGAACTCTAGGAGTTTCTCTTTCATAGCAAAGAAAAATATTTTAAACATGAAAAAAAAGATCCTACAAATACAAAAGGTAGCRGACAGGGCTTGAAAGTCAAAAGCTTTGGAGAGGCTTACTAAAAATTGAAAAAAAAAAAAAACTTGATTTTAAACTAAAATCTACGCAATCTCCTGAGGACTAGGAAAGTCCTTTTGATGTATATCTGAATTATGTCAATATTTAAGGTTTTCAGTGGTTATATCCCATGGTTGTCACAAGAATACAAATATTATCTGCCTAGTATCAGTTTACAGAGTCAGAGACACCAAAGCAGAAGTAATTATAGAAAATAAACCTGCAAATATTCAAATCTATGCACCTATAGTAAAATATTCTGAAACTTTAAGAACAGCATGAAATAAGTGATTGTCTAATATACAATGGTAACATGGACTTGACTATTCTTTCTGATTTAATTCTTGTTTCATCTCCAACAGCTGTGGTTTAGTAAAGCGTCCAACCCCGATAAAAGTAATTCCTGTGATAGAAGCTATACCACAACATTTGGCATTTTGTTCTAATGTTAAAAACGTGTTCCATATTTCTGATGGAATTTGTTTAGCTTCTCCTTCCAGCATTAGATCTTGTTATGTCTGCTAGACTGAGAAACCCTTTATTATCAAATTTTGTCCCCATCTGTATATATATTTCTATCAAACCAGACCCTTTATGTTCTCCCGTATATCTAAATACTCCAGGAACTCTGAGCTCTTCTTCTCTCTGCTAAATTGAGAACAGCAGAACTGGACACAGTGTTTCAATGTAGTGGTAATTTAACCTCTGCAAATAAAGATTTCCAAAATGGCTTTTTGACTACAATATTGCTGTCCCAACTCTCATTAAGCTGACTATCCAACTTAACCATCTAAGTCTTTTTCAGACCATGACCTCAATTCTTTATGGATTACTTTCCTTGTTCTTGTATTCACAACATTGCATTTTCCCATTTTGAAACACTTCGGTTCACCACAACAAGCTTACTAGGTCATTCTGTACCAAAGGCATGTCTTCTGTGTTATTTATCTCTCTTCCAGACTTAGCGCTATGTAAAATTGTATAACTTTTATATCCCACCCAAGAAATTGATAAAAGCTTTATAAACAGCAGGTCAAGATAACTGATGGCTGCAAAGACTCAGTGGAAACAGAATGTCTTGATTTGTTAGTACAGTATTAGCTGTATTTTAGTCTTCTGCTCATTTTCCCAGGGTTCCCTAGATAACTCTTTAAAAGTTATTAGATACATGTTATTTGGACTTGCTGATTTTAAAATGTCTAATTTTAGTAGCTCTGTTTATGATCATTCTTCCTCACTGTTAAAGTAGAAAATAGTCTATTAATATCTGATATAATCACATATTTTTCCTTCAAACATAAACCATACACATTATYTAACACTTTTGCTCTGTTTTCATTGTTCAGATTTTGTTAGCAATCAATTGATCAGCTGTCATTATAATTCCTTGTGCCTTTTGTATGCCCAATGCCTTCTTTTTRTCGTCTGACCTCATTTTTCTTTGTGTCCTTTTGCTCTCCATCTCAGATCTGTATACTTCCTAATTCATTTTTACTGCCGTCATCTTTCTGCTTCTTTGTGTAAGCAGATAGACAACTTTAGATACCAGAAAAGAAATTGAGCAGTATTTTATTTTACTATAGAGGATTAAATATCTCTTTAAGATAGAATGGTTCTAATCCTCTAGACTTCTTTTCTGGGTTGTAAAGTGGTGGAATCACAATTAATTCACCAGCAGAATGGCTTCTAGAATAGTGCATTAACTGCTCTTCTGAGTTATTACCTGCATTTTTCAGTTTACTTCTATCCTCATCTTACCTTCACTCATATTGGATTGTTTTCCAGGCAGAAGCACACATGTTTAGCAGTAGGAAAAGCTTAGGGAAGTACTCATGAAATTGAGATACGATACTGAACATGTAATTAGATGTGAATTTATAGTGTAGTATGACAGCAAAAGACGGTAACTGGCGGAAGTATCAGCTATGCAAGGGGTCATACAGAGTAAGATTATTTCCCTTTAACTCTGGTCTGACCACAGACAAATTATTATATTCAGTCTTGGGCACCTCCTTAGTAATTTGGAAGGAATTCAGAGAAGAGTGACAAAAGTGATTACATGCTGATCAAATAAGACTGAGGCTATGGGCACGTGAAAAGAGCTGAAGGCATGAGCCTGGAGCAAGTTGTACCATAGCATCTCCATACAAATAAGTTAAGCATGATTATATGTATGAAACACAATCTAAATGCATAACGCCAGTCTATGTATCTACAGAGAATTACATTTTAAAAATTATATTAAAAGAATGTTCAGGTTGCAAAATCAATCCTGCAAATGGTAGGAAGTACCTATGCAATTTTAATTCAGTCCCTTTGTGAATATTCATGATGATACAGCCTGTAGCTGTATGATCCATCAACCATGCATTTTTCCATGCTTACATCCTGGCTCATGTTTACCTCCTCTGATCCAGTCCCTTTTCTGACCTTCTACCTCCCACAGCTCTTGACTCCCTTATCTTCTCTCTTCTCTCCTATCATCTATTTCAAGTTTCTTCTGTGTTTGCCCGTAATCCTTCCTCTTCAGATTTCTCTTTTTTCTCATACTTCTTTTCTTCTTCTAGCCTTCTCATAGCATTTGTTGCTTCCTTATCTCACCTCATTAGTCAGGATATTCCCTGTCTTTACCTCCTTCAAATCTCTTAGCAAATGGATCACTAAGAACACAGAAAAGCCCATTTTCCTGCTCACAGTTCTGACACTGGCCATAGCTAGGATAAAGATTATAGACAAGGACTTTTGCTACCCATTCAGTCCCCCTAAAGTGAACTCTGTCACAGTTTCAGTTCTCAGTTCTGAGGTTGACTTTACCAAGTTAAGGTGGAAATTTTGAAGAATGTAATGAACACAACAGGGCTCCATTAAATCTGTGCAGCTAACATTTTGTTTGTTTGTTTGTTTGTTTGTTTCCAGATATGAAAAGTTTGATTGCATCTCATGTTGGCATGGGATGACAAAAGCATAAGCTGAATGCCATGGGTGAACCTTATATGAAGCCAAAAGCCAAGGATCTTCCACAAGGCACGTGTCTGTTAGAACTTCCCAAGAGAAATGAATGTAGTTTTTTCCTTTCTTCTAAGAGATTTTTCTCCCTTTAGTACAGTCTCAGAAAAGTCTGATTTGTTCTGTTCCACACTGTCCAAAGAAGTAAGCTAAAGGAATTCATTTATGGAGTAAAAATTCTGTCCAAACAATTCACGTTAGAATCCAGGTCTTTGCAGCAAGAAGTGATGGGCAGCCCTGGATAGGTCTAACAATTTTCCCTAATGTATTGAGGGAAAAGCTGGCAATGCACTGACTGGGGGGGAAACATAACACCCTACAAATATCTGGCAGGTAAAATGGAAACGATGGACAGAAATGATCTAGGATTTCATGAGCAGGAGTTATAGCATGAAACACAGCTATGAAATAAACTCATATGGGATCTAGTGGAAGCCCTTTAAAATTATTCTGAGCAAAAGTATTAAGTRTAATACAGAGAATTGTTTTGCATTAAGGACTTGGATTAGATGATCTATTAGACTTTTTCCATCAGTTTATGGTAGAAGATTTGCCAATGCCCCGTCCAACCCTCCCCCCTAAAAAATAGTTAAGAATTCCCTCACTCTGTTCATCCAGTCCCTCTCTGTCTCATTAGGTGGAGACTGTGCTCTCCCTGTGTGTCAGAAGAGAGACTGTATCAAGAAGATGAAGAAACATCTTCAGCTGGTAAAAGAATTGCAGACCTTAATGGTGTAGCTGGCAGCAAAAGGCAGCCAAGCTTCTTCCTTTAAAGAAGGAATATTTAATGGAAATTCAGGTATGATAAGATTAAAAAAAAATAAGACAAAACCTTTACTAGTCTGTAATTTATGTGCTCATTTGAGATGGGGAAAAGAAGGAATTCAACTGTGTTTTAATGGCTACATTAGAAATGGACAGGATTATACTTTACAGCTTTTATACTGCTTGTACAGCCTGTAGAGAAATTTATTCTATAAATTTTCAACTATAATTTAAGGATATAGCTTGTAGTCTAATCTTCTAGGTGAAAGAGTCTTTAGTTGTCCACACCTATATTCCTTTTGGTGGGTGAAGACAGCATAAAAAGTATCTCTTGCAAATTAATAGAACACAGTGACTGCTCAGTTTTTCAATTTTTCCATCTCTCACTTCCCTCCATCCTCAGTCTCTGAGAGTTTTTTTTTTTTTTTTTTTATGAGAGAACTAAAACAACCTTAGAGGGATTCGACTTACACGTTCTTAAAGGAAATGATTTCCTGGCAGCAGATTCATAGATACTGACTACTTCAGGTGGAGATAAACTCCTTTTGGAGATTAAATACATTTCTAAATAACACTGACGTTTCTCTTACAGAAGACTATACTCTATCACAGATGGCACATGACAAAAAATCCTTATGTCACACACAGATGTCACACATGACAAAAAATCCTTATGAGTGAGAGCCACAAGATGTTTGCTAACTCCATCTGAGATCCCAATAGATGTATTTTAGGGGTGAGAACAATGTTTTCCTGAATGTCCTGGAGTTAACAGAGTCTAAAATGTAGAAGCTGAGTGTTAGAGATTGCCTAGGCATCTACAAGAACAGTATTACAGAGCTTTGGGCATTRTATTTGCAAACTTGATTGAGATATTTAAAACTTTTACAGGCTTATTCGGAGTTAGAGATGGGCAGAATAGCATTGGGGATTCACAGACTCTTTTTCCCCTCCCAAGGACTTTCAGGGGCCACAGTAATGGGAGATGGTGGCTTTTCTGTTTTGTGTGATGCAACATGCCATGCTGATCTCAAGTTGGCAGTGACTGCATCATAGGATTGCTCCTGTCCAATCCAGATCACGCAGAACTCTTAGTGGCTGAACAAATGAACCTTTGAGATCTTGGGCTTAAGAGTCTTCATTGTCTCAAATTCCATGTTATTTTGTTTTTTTATAACCTATGAGCTTTCCTTTGTATATTATATAAATATAAAGCTGTATATGACAGAACTTTTTAATCTGTATTTTACATGTGCCTTTAACTGTCTCACTGTYTGCCAAAAGTCTGTGCAATTATTTCTCAATGCTACCTTCTTACACAAAGTCTCTCATCTCTGATCTATATAAAAAGTGTGCATCATGTTAATTCAGATTTATTAAAAACACAAACCTGCTCTGCTCTGAAATTAACCCAGATTCAGATCACCATATGTATAGTCTGTATTTAAGGTCTGTCTATCACAAAAGTTGCACGCTCAGAAACTGTGTGTTCCTGCTATCTTCTACATTGAGCTAAATAAATGTGATCCAAAACTATAGTTAAAAAGCCAAAATTCTGAAGGTTATACTGTATTGCCGTTCAGAGGAAAGTGAATGGTATAAATGAATTTTATAAGAATGAAGTAGAACATTGATTAGAAAGGGATTGTTATTTGCTTCTTCTACTACATAAAGAAGTAGGAGTGAAGGTCAGGAGGGAATTGTTTCGTCTTGTGGCAAAAAATCTTGAGGTTTGCCTTGTAGAAAGGGGGGAAAAAAGCGTTAATTCCCTATTCCACATGTGGTTTATGCTATACTACAGGTGGCCACTTACCATCTCCTGCATGGCAGCTCAGGAAATGCTGACATGATGGATTTTCAGTGACTCCTGTTAGTCACTTTTACTGTTCATATGCTAAGATAAGTGTGCATAGATGGGGCAAATGTACTTTTGAAGGGGCAAACTCTATGCAAGTCACTAAGTGGTGGGGTATGAGAACTAAGAGCCACTTCAAGTGTTTCCTGGCTCCTGTCACTGCTACTAGGAGAGTAAATACAGAAATTCCTAGCATATTCCGACTTTTGAACTGTCCCAGCTGCAGCTGAGTATCAGTAATGGGTTGAGATTGGCACAAGGATGTGAAGGGATAGATGAGAGACTGATCGGGATGCTGCTTTTGGCTGTTTGGGGCAGGATTTCTCAGTATGTGGCCAGATAATTGTAGCTTTATTTGTACATGAAGGAGAAAAGTAGACCTGCTACATAGTCTGATCATTTTTACTTCAACAAATAAATCATAATACAAAGACAGCAAGCCCCAAAGGTCTTTTATTCAGGTGTTGTAAGTTTTTACAAAAAAAAAAAAAAAAAAAAAAAGGAATTTACCTCAGGTAGACCCAGGTTTAAAGAAAATGTTCTTGGAAGACAACTCAGCAAACATATTTAACATTAATGGGATTGGGAAGAATAATTTATGTGCTTTAGAAAAAAAGGAAGCCCCAAAAAATCATAAGAACTGAACACAAGCCAATTCAAAATTATTTAGGATGTTGTACAAGTTACAACAGTACATTCCGTGACTTGTAGCCTAATATCAAATATCTCGAGGAGTCTTTACAAAATTAAAGACCAGACACTGCTCAGCATGCTAGATCTATGCTGAATATGAATCAGTTTCACTCTCTTTTCAGCCCTGACCACCATTCCCATGCCAATTCACTGAAGTTAAACTATACAAATTAAATGCAAAATGAGAATGCGGTCAATAGCAAGCATTCAGAACAAGTAGCTACAAAAATGAACATAAGATAACTTCTTCTCCTTGTCTCAGACCTATGCCTACCACTTCTCTGCCATGTATCTTGTCATATTTCTTGTCTCAGGCTACAAGACAATAGCTTGATCCTTTATTTATTTGTTGAATAAGCATGTTCCCAGTTTAAAATTAGAATAGGTCTTGATTTATATTCCTATTCTATTGCAGAATATAATTTTCCTTCATTTATAGTTCACTAGCAAATAGTATGTCCTCTTCAATTTTTTTTTTTCTCCTTGAAGGAAGTTGTTGTTTCATGGGATGTAAGAGTATTAGCCTCAAGTATTAGAAAAATAAAAATATAAAAACAGGCAAAGTTCATGCTGSCACATTTATAACAGTGAGAGTAATCATTCTACAGATAAGACTTCCAAGAATTATGGCAAATTTCCCATAATTAGGCATCTTTAAATCCAAGACTTTTTATCTTATTAAAAGAGATCTTCCACTCTAGTATAAATTTTTAAGCTAGATTCAGAAGTAAGCTGGCAAGAAATGTACAGTCTAACTTATGGACGAAAGCAGATATTGTGGTGATCTTATGTGAAATATGAAGAATAACAGTAATAACAATAATAATAACACTACATCGATTTAAATTCTGAAACAGTCACCAAAGTCCAGAATTAAGTTAATATTTGAACACTTGATTTTCAAGACTGATAAAAGAACAGCAGTTTAAGATGGCCTCAGACTATGGGCAATGAAATGCAGCAGAGAGAAATCAAAATGAGTTTTTCTACATCAATCTCTGCAAAAACAAAATAAATGAAATGAAAGCCGACGAAAGCAGAGGAATTCCAGATTCCAAGTGCTGAGTGAGCATCTGTGAGCATAGGAAAAATAAATAGCCATATTTTAAGGAAAATAGTCAGGATCCTTTTATTATTATTATTGTTGTTATTATTATTATTATTATTATTACAATTTATTTTTGTTCAGAGATTGTAGTTGATCAGAAATCCACCTGGCTTCTTTTTTTTTCCACTACAGTCATTTAAAGACAATGTTTTCTTAATGGAGGGTTCATTACCTCCTATGAAATGAAGGCAAGACAAATTTTAGAGCAAACTTTTACTCAAAATAAAGTAGGAACTAGCAGTCCGTGGAGATCTAGAGGGGGAGCTTTTGGGCAAACTTTTCAAAAGAGAGTCACTGTTGGCCTAATGCTGTTCTCTTTGAAAGCRTTCAAAAACTGAGTGCTTTTTTGAAATAATGTTCTTTAATGGAGGCAAATGTAGGCCAAGGAGAAGTGCTTATAGTAATTGAACCTTTTGTGTCAGCTACCAGAAAACTTTTCAAGTTTAATGGTGTGATAATAGACAACTATCATCCTTCCCAAAGACTTTCTTTGTGACAATTATTATTAAAGTCCTACCCTTCCTTTCAATGAAGATTTTTCTTGTTCCTTAGCTCGTATGTTCACTTCTAATGGGGGCAAATAAACCCAGCCAGATAGTCAGAAGAATCATTGGGCATCAAATACTGCATTCATTTAACAACACAGAGTATTTTCAATTGAAAACATTGTGTTGAGGACTTTAACATAAATTCAACGTCTCCTATAACTGTTTTAACAATCTTATGAAATTTCAGGAGAAAAATCATTATTATTTGATAATAATTAAATTCCACTGTGATACATGCTGTACTTAAGTTGTGTCTACTGCCATAAGGCAGTGCCTCCTAGCTTGGTGGGATGGACATGGCTGATTAGTGGTGGGTGACATGGCTGATTAGGCTGGGCTAAGGACCAGTGCTAACACACCATATGCTCTGGGTACCTGTGCTGGCTCAAATGCCTCTGCACCACACTGCTTTGTGCATCTTCGGTGCTCTTACAGTACCCGTACATAAAAAAGCAGGGAGCTGGAGAAAAGAGCAGTTCTTATTCCTCTTTTACAAGGAAAGGGAGATGATAATAATTTGCAGAAGTGCCTAGAATTATTATTATTTATTATTTGCAATGTGATAACATCTATGAACAGACTCTGGGGCAGAACTGGAAGCAGAATCTAGCTCTTGTGAGCACCAGTCAAGTGCCAAAACCACAAGTCCTTCCTTCCTCCCACACTGCATGTATTTGTAAAGAATTGTGCTTTTTTTTTTTTTTTTTTTTTTTTTGCCATTTTGTAACTGCTACAGCTCTGTTAACCCCCTGCCCCCCACAATATACTAGTCTTTATTTGGCTTAAGAAATTTCAATTTTTAAGCATATTTTCATTATACATTTTTAATCTAAATTATTCAAATGCTTTTTCCTTGGAAAAAGGCATGAATGAGGAAAAAGAAGCTGCCACAACACACTTGTGCCTTCTGTAGAATTACTCTAGTGCACTTATGCGTACATTCATATGCACGTAGTCATGAACCCTAACATACAGAAAACACTGTATTCAGGGTATCCTCATATTCTGACTGTTCAGAGAAACCATTTAATCTGTCATTTCAGGCACTACAAATACATTTAAGAGGAAGCGAGGAAAAAAAAAAAGGAACTGGCAAAGTTTCAAACACTGAAGGAGCTGCAGAAGAAAGCTCACACAAAGCTTTCCCCCACGAACATGCAGTGCTCAGCTTGCATTGTGGCAGCCTGGCTTGCAAAATTCGCAAGGGTAAAAGAGGCAGGAAAAGGGTTAAGTGGCCCAGGATAGGAGGAGCCCTTCAGAGTCTGTTAAAAGATGTAAATAACTTTTGTGCTGAATGTGGCTCTGATTAAACAAAGCCATTATTATTAGCTTTTTAAAATCCTAAGTTTGAAATATATGGAGCAACTTGCCAAGTAACAATGCCATGTCACTTGTTTCCTATTCTTCTCACTTTCATCCTAATTCTACCCTTTTCTCCATCCATATTATTCTCATTCTTGACTTTGGGCCCTGTCCCAGTTAACCCCTAGGAGCCCAGATCCGTGGCTTGGCTCCTAGGGGCTATGGCAGTGCAAAGAGTGTGTAACTAATAATAATAGTCTCCAGACACTGCTGGGCAAGATGCTTATTGCTGTGAGTAGTCACATTGAAGCCGATGACACAATGACACTGCTTTCTTTTCAGGAGTAGTTACAGTGAACTTAATGACACTCTTCAGAGTGTAAACACCACACCCTGTGAAGTGCTTAAAATATCAGGACTTTATAAGCTGTTTTGGCCAGGTAATCTCTCTTTATTTGTCCTGCTGAGCATCCCACGTGATCATGACACAATGTATTACAAGTGAGAAATGCAATAACTTCAGTATTTTTTTTATAGCTTTTATGACTGCTTCCTTTTTTTTTTTATATATAAATATGGCAGTTTTTGCAAAGTTAGGATTCTAAAGGACCTTTTCTCTAAATTCTTGTGTTCTTTTAACTGTTATGCACATCGTTCAATCAGACTGAGATTGAGAAACACGTAATTGGACTACATAATAGAGTAGGACTTTAAGCATGGTGCTACCTGAGTCAGAAATTCTAAAGATTTGACTTTCTTAGCCTCAAAAAAGAAAGATGTTTTTGTATGTCATTTGAAAAAAAAAAGAAAAAAAAACTCTCAGCAATGATTTCTTGTGTGTGTAGACATGGAGATCACATTGGATCATGCCCAAAGTGGCCTCAGTCACTCAGTGTTTCTTTCAGACAGTGTGTGGTAGAACACAACTTTCAATAAATAGTTGAGTTTTTGGTGGAGCAGGATGTTTATTTGGGAAGGACTGTCCTGTTCATGTATGAGCTGAGATTCTAGACTTTCCATCCTGCCAGTCTGCATAGAGGCAGGATGGCTAAAAGGACTCATGAACAAGCTACTGATTCTGACTTTCATGCAGCTGACTTCAGTGAGAACTGAGCTATCCAGTATGTTGTGGGACAGCTGGTTAGAGGTACAGAAGCAGGAGTGGGCATCCAGGGGAAAGCCTAGGAACCTAGGTCTTCCTTCTGAAGGAGCTAAAATCCCAGATAGGTGGAGGACATTGAATGTCTGTGTGTGCAGGTGTATGCAGGGGACTTGGGATCATAGAGCTGAATATGGAAGTTGGCGATTCTTCAGCCTACACGTATACTACAGAGTGCCAGACATGTTTAGGTTCACATGCTAATAATGTCAAAACATTTCTATGAGAGAAAGAGGAGATGGCTAGAAACAGTGCAAGGAGAGGTAAAACTATATGTATTTTGGAGGATGGGGGAAATTGTAGGGAGAACAAGTCAAATACACACATTTATTCATGTGACCAAATTATATCTTTGTCATAAGGCAGCAGAAAAGTTGTTCAAAAGATTGTGCATTCCTGCAATAAAGATTTCTCTTTCATTAAAAATCAGCAAAAAGCAGCTCTTCCCAAGCAGATTCAGTGACCAGAACAAATCACAACAACAACAAATCCCTCTATTGATGCAAATTTAGGATTGCTTAGAGGTATTTTTGCCCTTCTGAGAGTAAGGTTTGGTAATCTCTGAGCTTCTGAAAATCAGGAGATGCATGAGCAATCATCCCAGTTTAAAGTTCTGAAAAAAAGAGGAATTCAAGATTAAGCTTTAATGCTGTCTGTGTAATTCAGCTATGAGCTGTAGTGAGCAGAATTTACCTATGCCTGCCCTACAGTCAAACACACAATCTATTCCATAGAAAGAGTATCGCATCAACGGATTTTTGCATTCGTTATTCAGAGTGCTTTTGCCCTTGTGCAGATGACTCAGTCTAACACTTTTCTTTCAGTTACCAGCTTCTAAACCCACAGACCACACACATCTTCCATTTAGCTGTTGGCGATCTCAGCATGCTACCACTGATACAACATGTACATGACAGTGCAGAAATAAGGTATATTGGATCTTCTCATGTGTGTTGGTATCTTTTCGCTTTGATCATGAAATCAGGGCTCACTTGCAGGGATTCACATACACGCCCAAAGACACCACTAATACCCAGCACTTCAGGCCACAGTCATGCCACGCTGCTCCACCACATCCCTCTGTTTCTGCAGATATGTCTAATACACTGACTTCATCAGAAAACACCTCCAGAGACCCCTCAGCAGCAAGTTCCAGAGGGCGTGCCCAAGTCAATTAACTCTTTGCTTCCCAGGTCTCACAAATATGAGTTTGACTGTAACTCTTCTGGAGTGGCAGAAAGGGCATATGCTTAGTTTGTGAAACATTGCTTTTCTATCTGTAAACGTTATAAATATTCTAGGAAATGAGTTTATAGTTTATATATTCATCAAACAGCGCATTTTAAGTCATTACTGCAGAAAGCAAAACTTCACATTCATAATTGCAAGTATTTACCCCCTGAGACTGATTTTAAGTGCTATGATAATTTGATTACTGTATATTTTCAATGAAAATAGCTCCAGTAACCTAATGCTTCTTATACAGTACTCCTAGTGTGTATTCAAGTGCAGCAGCTTCTCAAAGAAGAGCTTTGAGTAGTATATGTATATAAGCGAAGGCAACTACCTGCTTTTGGACATGTTCTGCAAACAGAACAATAGGCAAAAATAACTAAAGAGAAATTAAATATTCATTATGAGGAGCTGGGGCTTATGCTACATCACAGAACTGCCAGATAATGCAGCCAGTGTTTTAATGTCCCTTCGTGGTACTGTAATAGCATATCTTGTGTGAGATGCTTGAAGATCAATTAATAGTTAGGATGAAAGGGCCAGGAATCCACGCCGCCTTTCCGCCCCGAGGCTTTAAGTTCAGCAAAGAAGCACAAAGCTCGCCAGCAAGCTTATCATCTGGAGCCTTGCAGCTGACAGTCTGTGGAAAGCGTGATTTAAAAGCTGAGTCTGAAGGTGTGCTCTGTTCACCACAGGACCCGATTCAGGTTCAGACACGCTGTAGGCAGGCAAAGGACTGGGCCTGCTCCCGAGGATGCCCAGGAGCTCCTCTTGGCACATGGAAGTTGAGGAAGATAAAAGTTTGGAGGCATGTCTAGCCTTTGAGCCAGCTGGAATACACACTAGTCTCAGCAGCATATTACCTCTACAACTCACATAGGCATGGTTTCTAGATCAGAAAAACAATAAATTCCTTTCAGTCTCTTGTGGCGGCTCTTCTCAGGCCACTTTGTAGAGCAAGGGAGAATGGACCATGCAGTGAATGGTGGCAAACCACTGTCATTCTGCACTTCCAACAGTGGCTAAAGGTACATACTATTGCACAGAGAAAGCTAAGCAAGTCCTGAATTAAAATTAATCCTATTGACTTTTGTTTTGGGGAATAGTGGGCAGTGAAAGATTGCCTACAATGAGGCAGAATCTTTTGGGGATCGCCTGTCTGAGGTAAAGCGTCCTTGGGCCTGCACCACAAATGGAAGCAAACTCCCCAAATCTGTGCAGTTTTACCACTTCTGATGTGAACTCCAATTGGTTTTCTTTGTAACTGGTCTGGCAGAAATGGACAGGCACTTGGAAGGCAAAAGTTTACCACTGCTCTTAGTACGAGGCTCTTTGGTACTGCTGTGCAATTATGGCTTTGCGAATATGCACACGCATGTTTGCGAGGAGCAAAGAGATAGCACATGCGTGGGTACAATCGGACCTTTAATTAAGGTAGTATGCACTTTTCCAAAGTAAATGCATAGTAGTTATTTTTCCAGGCTCATCATTCATCCTTGTAATTGTAATGTCCATGTAAGACATTAGAGATAGACCCCTGAATGTGACAAAGGCAGTCTAATCTGATGAGAACGGGCAGCTGGCTGAAGAGAGAGTGTGTTTGCATATTAGAGAAAGATTCTCTTTTCCAAACCATTTTGTCCTTCTGTACAGAGAGCAGGAAAGCTTCAGCAATGTTCAGATTAAATTGCACATGTTAATGATATGCCTGGAGTTGGTTTTAGAGCACATGAGCATGTGCACCGATAGAGGCTTCTTTCCAGTCTCTCTACGTGAAGTCTGTGGAAAAATCCATCCTTGCTTAAAGGTTACCTTAATGAGACAATAATCTCTGTGACTACGTAATTATGACTTTCTGTGTATCTCTAATAAAATCATCTGTGTCTTTCTTTTCATCTTTAAAAGCAAAGCATTAAAGAACCCTGACCACAGAAAGCTCTTTATGAATATGACCCTTTGTGCCAGGTAAGTGTTGCATCAGAGAGTGCAGTGGAATACTTGTTGCTTAATTTAAGAAGGAAAAAAGGTTTTAAGTTTCAGAGTAAGAGAAAATATTGATATCCTTGTAGGGAATAGTTTCCCAAAATAATTGCTAGTGGGAAAAAAAAAAAAAAAGAAGCAACCAAAGATAGTGTCTAAGACTCTACATTGAATATTAGTGGAGGATTTTCATTTCTTATGGCAACATATCTGTTCCCACTAAATCATATGTCTGTTTTCTTTAAAAAAGTATGTTTAAAGCATTTCAATCTTGAGAGTTTAAAATGATAGGAAATTAGTTACATGTCATTTAATTAATTAATGCAAGGTGTGTATGCAGTAAAAATGTAACAATTAAATACACTTCTAAAGTTGGACAAATACTTTCAAACATAGGTAGCATAAAAATGTAATACTGAGCAAGTATAACACTTGTATGATAGAAAACAATAGAATCTCAGTATTAATAGAAACCAGTTCCCATTTGCAACTGTTTTTCAAGGGAATACAGTTGGAAGCTAAGCATTTGATATTCTATGCTTATGACAAACTTGCCTTGCAGAAGATATTTTCTCATATAGAAAGTCTAGCAGTGCCACCTTCTTAGGCTCTCCAGGGATGATTCTTCCCCTCTTGAAAACATTTTGGGGCTTTACCAAATAAGAAAGAAAGAAAGAAAGAAAGAAAGAAAGAAAGAAAGAAAGAAAGAAAGAAAGAAAGAAAGAAAGAAAGAAAGAAAGAAAGAAAGAAAGAAAGNAAGAAAGAAAGAAAGAAAGAAAGAAAGAAAGAAAGAAAGAAAGAAAGAAAGAAAGAAAGAAAGAAAGAAAGAAAGAAAGAAAGAAAGAAAGAAAGAAAAGAAAGAAAGAAAGAGAGGAGAGAGAGAGAGAGAGAGAGAGAGAGAGAGAGAGAGAGAGAGAGAGAAAGAAAGAAAGAAAGAAAGAAAGAAAGAAAGAAAGAAAGAAAGAAAGAAAGAAAGAAAGAAAGAAAGAAAGAGAAAGAAAGAAAATATCAGCTGTCTCACTCTGTCTCACTGGATTGAACCTCAAAGGCTTCTTTGACGCAAGTGTTATTTGGACCACGTGAACATGGTTTCCATTTTTAAAAAACTAGATTAAAACATTCATGAACAAACTGTCCATTGAACTTTAATGTTTCTTTGTTGCTTTGATGGTTAGCAGATTTCTGCTCCATAGATTGCCTCCTCCCCATACATACTAAAAGTGAAATGATACATTGTAATTTGAATGATAATTTTGTTTTGATGATTTAATTGATAACAGACAGAGAAATAAAATTCCTGTTTTTCTCTGCCATGCAGATGATATAGCTACATTTCTTAGTAAACATCTGTATGTAATTAAGGGATGTTGCACTAGAATTGTTTTTTTTTCCTCTTTTCTTTTTTTTCCTTTGTTCTTACCTTTGCCCTAGGGTTTCCTTGAGGCTCTGTAGCATAATCCCTACTCAAGAAAGACATTGCCTCTTGCCATTCAAGGATCCTTTATCTTTAGTTTTGGTGCTTCAGGTGCTAACTAAAAGTTATCTGCCCACGTTGTTTTTAGTGACGTCAAGACCCACCATAGCAGCCCCCCCCCCCTTTTTTTTTTTATCATTCCAGGAATCTTCACAATCCCATTAGTTTATCTTAGAAGAAGAAACCTCATTAGCTGTACTTTACCGTACAAAGGCTTTGACCTGATCTGTGTATACATTTTTTGCAACTGCAGTGTTATGAGAAAGATAGCAAACATATTCAGTAGGAATGCTTCTACCCCAATTGTTTTATTGTGCAGTAATGCCTTTTTTTTTGCACATCTTTGTATAGACATGTAAATCTAAAGCAGACCAAGGACTGTTCAAACCTGCTCCGCTGATGTTGCACACAGGGAGTTATTCATTCAGTTTATCAGTCATAAAAATAATTGCACTGCAGTCAAAACTGACTGACATCTTTTATAATTTTTAACACTAAAATGTCCTGGAAAAAAGAACTCTACATTAATAGCTCCTGATTAGTAGAGAATTGCTACAGTAAATTATAATGTTTGCAGAATTAAACAGAGTTGAAAGAGATACAACTATGTATTACAAAGAAATAATAAGGATTTGTCTATGTTTCCTCCCAGTAAAGCCTTAACAATGCCCTATGTAGCATGTTTATTTCCAGTGGGAAAAGAAAATACAAATGATTGCTATTCTCAAAATTTGTAAATATAATCTTTTTATTTTTAATTTTAAATACTGGGATTTCTGTTTCCTCCTCAACTATAATGACTGCTATTTTTAAGGAAGAGACAACAACAAGTAAGAAAGTCCCAGAAATTTATGAAAATATGATCTTCATAACTTTTCAGAAAATTATTTTGTATATATGAGTGCAGGACTCCTCCCTAATCCTGATCTTCTTTCTTCACTAGAAAAGGAACAGTTACAAATGAAATGTATTCTATTGTCTGCAGACTTGCGAAAAATAACTTAAAAAGATGTGGATGTCACAGTAAAATAAATAGAATATTTATTTGATTTGTGAGAATGCCATTTTAAAATTTTGACCTTTGACATCTGTGATGCTGCTTCAGAAGTTTTTAAAGTATTTTCCCAGTATCTAAAAGTTGGGATAAATCTTGTGAATCTTCCTGGGTCTTTCCTTGACATTTTTTTTTCTTTTTTTGTAATAGATCTGGATACTTGGATTGACTTGCATGAAAATGTAGAGGCTCTTGGTCATCTGCTAGTCTGTCAACAATTAAACAAGGCACTTTAGCAGTGAATGTTTCTAAAGGGAATATCTATATTGCTGTTTGATGGCCATTCCAGCATTCAAAACTGCCATCAAGACTAGACAGTGATCTTGTAAGCGTGGACTCAAACATGCTGGAGGGTACCCGTATGAGTGCATAGGACCCTGCATGTCCAGGCATGCCAGGAAGATTAACTCCTTGCCAAGCATGCCCTRATAAATAGCCTACAGCTTGATTGAAAAGCCGGCTGTCTGAGAGGAGCTCAACAGCCATGTAGAGCACTGGTAGGGATCACGGTCCTCCAGAGACCGTTCTGCCTGAGCAGTTTTGCCATACTGTGAGTTTTATATGAATTGCTATGTCTCTGATATCGAATTTCATACTTCTATTTCATATGGAAAACATATTAGAATAACGAAGCTCATACAGTTTGAGAACAGTCTACTTGTCAACCCTTATCTTGGACTCGCCTGTCTGGCTTTCACATACTCTATCATGGGTTGGTAGGATAGACCATTTCAGCACGGGAAAGGGTCTCAGATATGAAGCAGCAAGGATACTTAATGCCCACCACTTTATAGTGTTCCTCCCTCAGGCCAACTACATGATTACTGACAGATATACTTGCACTGTGCCTGTCAGTGTCCATACCTGGCCTATGAATACAGAGAAAACTTCCATTTCTAGCATTAACAGTCCCTTATTCCATGCAAAGCTCATTTGTTTATCACCTCAGTTAATTTAAAAACAACAAAAAAAGTAATATATAGCAAATACTGGAGAAGTTTTTCACATAATAGGAAAATTCTCTGTCAGTCTGATTTTTTTTTTTGTTATTATCAACTTAAGTTTAGAGGACTAAGGCAAGATAGAAACTTTATAATAAAAGACTTTAAAAAAACCACTTTAGTTCAGTGAGTGCATATTTAGTTCAGTATTTCTCTTGGCAAAGTTTAGGCATGTCTCTAGTTAACAAATGTATTCTGCTGTCAGCCCTTTTCAAGAATTGTATTTGAAGATGGATGCCAAATAACTTCTTTAACTATTAATAAATAACTCACAGGTATCTTAGATAGTGTGCACTTGAGGAATTATGCTAATACTGTCTATGATGGAAAGAAGGGAAATTCCTCCTCCCAAATTTCTACTTTTGCCGACTTGTTATCTGAACTCAGCTTTCAGAATTGGTCCACTCTTAATTCAAAGACATGCATCTAATCACATGTAAAATTTGTTTACTGACCATCTGATTCTTGGTGGTGTTGCTGAGAAAAACTCCTGTTGACTCCATGATGGATAGGATAAGGACTCACTGGTTGTGGTGGGTGGTGTCTGATCTGGTGGTTTATATTCACTCTTTTCACAATAATGAGCCTACACAATTTGAAAAGAGCAGAAAAGAAGAGTCACCATCATGTGAACCAAACTACGCTAAAATTATATGTGCTTAACAGACAATAAAATATTTTATAGGTTAAAAAAAAAGCATTAAGTGACACCATGATTTTTCATGTGGCTTGCAGAGAAGAAAGAATCTTTAAGGGAATACTTAGATAAATTATACTGCAACTCTCAAGGTATGTCACAACCACTTGCAGTATTATTTTTAGAAGCATTCATTTTTTATCATGTTTATTTGAGTCAATTTCAACCTAGTCCCTCGTAAGAGCTGCTTTGTTAGTGCCAAAGAAACTGAAATGGCTGTTATCTCAATCACTTCTCAGAACACTGACGTGATTTATCATTATCAAGTGATAGTACCTAGCCTTTTTCTCATGTCCTTTTCTTTCTAAATTTAATCAATACCTCAGAATATTGTGATAAATTTCATCCTAGGGGGAAAAAATAAAGATCTCAGTCCTCCCTGACCACCAAATTCACTATTGCAGTATAATTAATATCTTTTTGTGAAAGAGAGTAACATGAAGTGAGTTTCATGGGAGTTTTTCCATGGGAGATGCTTTTGTTGTTGTAAAAAGGAAAACCCTGAATATTCATACAAGCTTTTTACCTATATTATTGATTGGAAGATTCGATGACTAGAAACCTTCTCATACGAATTACCAATTCATATATTCCTACAGGTTAAAATATTTATTTTTTCCTTATAGATTTTCTCTCTATACATTTAAAGACAGCGACTCAGCTTATGGTTTTGGCTCTTGTAATTCATGGGAGTTTCATCTCCTAACTCCAGAGAGTGCTTTAACTGGGAAAGAATAAAATACTGGCCTCTTTCCCATGTGGAAGCTTGATAACCCTGACCCTGGGAATTTGCCTATAAGAATAGATCTTATCATTTTAAAAAGGATTGATAAAATGAGCAGACTACTATGCAGTACATCTTTTTCTTTTTTTTTCTTTTTTTTTTTTTTTTTACAATTTGTTATATAATGTTACTGACTAGCTTAACATATGTTTGAATCTTTTCCCCCTGCAAAAAATTTCCAGTTTTTGTGTTCTAGAGGTGATGATTATCCTACCAGATTTCTAGCATCCACCAGGACATCTAATTTCATATCCTTTCCTAAGAATTGAAACATTTTTCAGTTCGAGTGCTTTGTTTTGTCATATTGTTCTTACAGTTGTTTTGGAGTGCCATGTTCACTTCCACAGTTGCAGGAGGCCCTAGCTCTATCAGTTCTTACATGGTATGGCTCTCATTACTTCCTTTTTCTTTTCTTATCTCCTTCTACTGTTATTAATTGCCATATATTCACTTGCCTCTTCAGGTCTTCTGAAGAGCATTGCTCTTTAACATTGCTAAATCTGAAGAAGTGCTTGTCATCCTTGCCAATCTGAGTCACAGAAAGATATACGATATCTATCCATGGAAAGAATCCATTCGTGTGCTTTCTCACAGATACATTGCAGTAGTCCAACACCAAAACAGCTTTGTCATAGCCTCAACTCTTCAGGTTTGTCATGATACTTCTCTTGATCTTGTTTTTATCAGAATGCATCATTTCATTCTGTTGAAAATTGCAATATTAAGTCTGAAATTGTAATTGTCTTGCACCATTGCTTCTACTTCTTTTCTCACAGCTGACAAGAATCTTCTAGCCACTTGCAAATGTGCTAGGGCATTTTTTTCTGACACATTATCTGACTATTCAGTGGCCAGAGAGGGCTATGAAGGTAGCTTGTAGTCCTTGAAAAACAATTCAGAAGAATTTTATGAAGAATTTTATGAAGAATAGCTAATGAGTTTCCATTTCCTGTCAGAGAATCTGCAGTCTTCTGTGACTCAGTTTGGTTAAGTTCTCAGTCAAAAAGCAGTTAACCAAATAAAATTAGAAACATTCTGACTGGCCTACGCTGCTCACTGGTGAAACTCAAGGGGACTCTCATTCCCCTCTTAGTGGTGCTCTGGACGAGGAATTGGCAAATGCAGTTTTTCCTTCCTTCTCTCCCTTTCCATTTAGACAAGGTCTAAATCCAGCCATGTTTGAATTGTCTCTGTTAGCAAGGCTCTCAGCTAGTGCACTGTTGGAATACAATGGAAGTACTTTTTGTACTTCCTAATGAGCAGACATAACATTAGCTTAGATTCATCTGTAGCTGTGGCTCTGGTCTGCATTGATTCATTGAGGTTTGGAGACCACAGAGATTTTGAGAAGAAAGAAATTAAAGGTTTAGAGATGGGAGGATAGAGTTCAATTTTGTCTAAGGACCCAATTTTTTTCCAGGTGTTTCTATTCACAGTTCTGTTCTGTCTTGTTTGTGAATCAGTATCTGATGATCAGCTCTGTAAAATGACGTAGAGAAGTTTAGCAGGATTTGTAAAGATGTCTACCTTGAAAAAACAAAGCTTGATATCTTGCATACCAGGCAATGTCAGAGAATGTGTTGAATGGCCTAAACTCAAAGACTGTTAAGGGCTGCTTAAGTCACTTAGAAGTTAATTTGCCAAATATTCAAGAATTAGTAAGACTTTCATTATTTCTCCTTAAATTGTTATATATTTTGAATTTTGAGTATTTCATGTTTGAGGAAGACCTGACCATTTGAAGCAGTAGAACCTACATTTTTGATCTGAATTTTTTATCATGCCTATTCTAGAAAAAGAAAAAATTAACAAAATTAAAATCTTAGTGATAGTTCAATTTGTAGCCATCCCTCCTTTAACTAGTGCTTTTCCTAGGGAAACAAGAAACATAAGGCTATGCGAATAAAAGAAATGACTAAAGTACAGATTGCTATTGCAAGTGTACAGACAAAATGGCAGTATTCTAAAAGGAATCATCTTTCCTTTCAAAGGTGCCAAGGAAAGGTCACCAAAGGTTACCAAATATGCCCAAGGTGGCATGATCAACGTATAGCTCAGCCTATAAGAAGGGGAAAGGCTCGTTCTGTCTACCATTGTTTCCATTATTTCTTGTGTGATATATGACAGTCAATGCTGGTCAGATTAGTGCTGTCTTGCATATTTCTGCTCTACAACTTCTTTATCTGTCACAGGAGAGACTAAATTACTGAAGGAGATGATAGATAGCTAATCATATCTCCTAAGGGAGCCATATCATGTCTGAGGGGATTGCAGGGAGATGAACTTGAAAAAAAAAAAATCAGACAAAGAAAGACCAGTAACAAATGAAGAATGGAAAGTGGTTCAAAATTGCTAAAACACTAGGCTTCCTCCTAAAGTTGCACTTAGCCAGCTCTTGATGATGTAGGCTCTATTGAATGCCTCACTGCTGATAAGGATATATATTGCTTGTGGTTTACTGTTGTCAGATCTGGCATCGCTCTGCATCAAACTTGTGACGTTTGTGCTGACTACTTTTGGCGCTTGCCTAGGTTATGATCCTTCATTGCATGTAGGTGCTAGACATCTGAATTTAAAGCAGTTTTATTTTCCTGAGGTACTTTTTTTTTCAATTTGAAAAGCATAAAATAATGAAGTGCATTGTACTATAGTTATCTCACTGCAATGGGAAAGGCAAATATGCTGAATATCCTTAATTTTGCTGAGTTATAGGAATGTTGGAGAAACATTTGCATTTGGAAACTGGGAATATTGGAAGAGTTGGAGAAAGATATTCTGGGAATAGTGGGGAGTACACAGACAACAGAGTGATATATAGCAGAAACACTACTGCTAGTGATAATAATTGGATATTGTCAAATGGATTTTAATGACAGGGTTAGATGCTTCTTTGATGAGAATTTTTTCAGTTATAAGAATGTTTATATAATCCAATTTTCCTGAATGTAGCAGAAATCAAAACAGTCTGAATCCCTAGCTTAGAGACTTCTCTCTTTCTGAAAAATAACCAAAACTATTGTTTCTTACCTATTCCCAAAATCATGCCTTAGCTGTTCTGTATTTTTGAGGGCTTAATTTTTGTCCATTTTGTTATGTTTCTTGCTGCTGCCCACCTCAGAAATGCAAGTCCAGTGAAATCTACTGCCCATTGCTGTCCTTGTTGACGTAATTCCCACACACCTTTCAGATCATAGATCTCAGTCTCTGAGCAGGTTTGCATCCACTTGAAGTCCTTGGGTGGTATTTTTCATTGTTGCACTACACAAATGATTGTTCAATATTTCATTCATCTAGCGTGACTGAAATGCAACTACTGGAGCCAGAAGCTTGAACAAGCTGATGTGATTGCCTAACCTTCAGCCTAATGCTGTGATTCTGTGTGCTACATGATACGATAACATGGGAAAGCTTCCCATTATTCATGTATGACTTCATCACCTATTCCTCAGGACTGGATGGCCTTCCAAATGTTATCATGGGAATGAAAGAAATTGCTTAATACTCTTGTTCCAAACCATCTGTTCCTGAATAGGTTTGGTTTTAGCCAAATTTCTGAAAGATACAGTCCTATGATGAAGATTGATTAGCTTCACCGGAATCCACATAACTTATCCTGTTGGGGAGATAACTCTTCCTTGTTTAGACAGCCCATGACAGAGTGAGTTCTAGGGCAACTATCTACCTTACACTAAGTTTTATAACAACTTCTGATTTTAGAGAGGTATTTACCATATTGAAGTACCTGGCAGTAGAATGAGGAAAATAGACACAGGAAATACCTACCTAGGTCTACCTACTTCTCAGCAGTTGCAGTGAGGAAAATGCCATCCTTGGCTCTAGATACCAGGTCATGGGAATATAGATACCACTTTCAAGAAATGAGAGAAATGCCTTTTCATATTAACTAGACTTTTCCATATATTCTAAAACTAATTAAACTCCTGTAGTATGGAATATATGTTTCTTTTATATGGGTTTAAATGGTCCTAGATTGTTATAATTTAAGATGTACATTATTGATAGCATTTTTAATAGAATTATTAGTTTTACTCATTTTTCAAATACTGAATCCATAAATACCTAACTGATTCAATACATAATCCAGTGAAGATGTTGAAATACTCCCTCTGCCAAGACTTCTCTGCCCAGAACAGTATCTGCGTACTTCACTCTGACTTCTCTCTTTTAGACTCTCTGGGAGTAGTCTAATTATTTAAGAGAAATTTCAACCACCGCAACCTGAAGGCATGTATATTACAGGGATGCGATTATAGGCTAATTCATCAAAAATGCTGTCCCAACCAGTAAATAATGGAAGATTATTAGAAAGTATGATCTCAGCCACTTATCATTTGAATTTACAGAGTGATGAAAAAAAAAAAAGGATGTAAAATCAGGTAACACTCTACTACAAATAATGTGGTGATTCAGTGAAATCCTCTTTACTTCAGTATCATTTTAATATAAAAAATAGCTCTTTTTGAGCTCTTGGTAAGCCTCTTGGTTTTTTATTAAAAAAAAACAAACCTAAATGAGTTGAAAGGCAGCCAAGAATATTCCCATTGCCTTACTCAGTTTCATTAACATGTTGATACTAGAAGTACCATATCATAAAACTTGAAACTATGAATTTATCATACAATGGAAAAGATGTTTGGACCCCTAGAAAATATGATGATTGGGAACAAACTGATGTACAGTTCATTAAGTTCCAGTCATAACTCTGTGCTCTCATCTGAGGAAGAGGAGGAATGAAAAAGGAGAATTGGATGAATTGTTCTGATAGATGCACACTGACAATTTGTAGACTACCTGATTTTGATCAGAAGTTCTTGGAGAAAGGTATGTTTATTGAAAGATCATTACATATTGTCTATGAGAGAGAGAAACAAATAACATTAGGCTATATTAGTATATTAGAGACAGATGGAAAAACCCCCGATGAAAATATTTTCTGTCAGAAAATGTTGGTTTATCAAAACATATTGGTTTTAAGAAATTTCTAATCCTACATGTATTTTGTTCGGAAACTTTGGCTGTTAAGTTTCCTGACATCACACTCCTTGAATCTTTATCAGATGTTCCAACCTGTAGGTTAGTTCGTGTCCTTATTTTCTAATCCTAAAAACTCCACCTTCAATGTAAACCGAACAAGTGTCAGCACTAGATAGGTTCTCAGCTCTGACTCCTGTCTCCAGGGTATCTTGAAAGAGTGAAGAAGTCCTAAAAGTCATCTTACAGAATTTACAGAATATTCAAGGTTGGAAGGGACCTCTAGAGATCATTTAGTCCAACCTCCCCTCGTCCTATCGCTGGCCACCAGTGAAAACAGCCTGTCCCCTTCCTCCCTGCATTCTCCCTTCCTGAACTTATACACATTAATCAGATCCGCTCTCAGCCTTCTCTTCCCCAGAGAAAACAGGCCCAATTCACTCAGCCTCTCCTCGTACGAGAGATGTTCCATTCCCTTAATCTAATTTGAATTCAAGCATCCAGGAGTAATATATAGTCTACTCAGCTCTGTAATAGAGTCCTCAGAAAGATAGGGTAAAATTACCTGTTTGGGTAATTTCACAAGATTGATATTTTTGAACTGAATTCAGGAGTCAACAATTGCCTTTTATTTTTGATTCTGAAAGTTTCTGAATCTGTTTTCTCTTTTTTTTTTTTTTTTTTCCACTTTCAATCTCTAATCTTCCCAGGCCACAAACTCTGAGGTAGAGCTTTCTCTCCCTCTCTCTGAGACATAATTTGAAAGGAAATATCAAGATGATCAAGATATAGATGATCTGTAGAGGTCCCTTCCAACCTTAAATATTCTGTGAATCAATGCAACTAGACTGGAGTTGTAGGCAACTGGTTATATGCTATGGTATTTTTGCGTTAGTATGCTGGGTTACACATATATGCATACATTTTGTATATATAGATTCAGTCAAAGCATTTATGCATTAAAAATTTTAAGAAAATACTTTTTTTAAGAAAAAATCATTTTCTTTGTTTTGAGTCCTGATTTCTTGTCAATGGGGAAACTGTCATAATCAGCTGTACTAATACATCTAATTGTAATGACTAAAAGGCTTTATTATTGTAAAAACCAAGTGGATTGAGAGTGCTTTCAGGCAGACACTAGATTCTTTTCATAAGAAACTGAGTATTGAATAGCAAACAATATTAATTGTAATTATAACAATCATTTTTATATATTGTAATATGAAAAAATGGCAAATTGCTTGTAGAATTCAACTAGATTTACCTTCTTTTTTATGTTTTCAGTTATAGAAAAAATAAAAAGTACATATTTTTTGGACTTCAACATAAAAAGAAAGAAGCACAGGCATTATTATTAACTTGTCTGGCATTTCCTTCATGACATCCCTGATACAGTAATCATATAATGACTGAAAGAAAAGTAAAAAATCAAGATTTGCTGAGATATCTCTTTTGAGCTCTCTACATGTTCTTCAACTTTCTTCTCATATGCATAAATAAATCACTTTCACACAGGTTAAACCTACAAGCCTTCTGTTATATAATAGACATATTCAAAGCTTATTTCTTCTAGATAATATTGTATGAAAAATAATTTTGAATCAAATGGAAAAGAAGAAGGACAGCCCCCAAATAAAATTAAAGATATATGTTTAATTTAAACGCTGAGTTATAAACTCTGGAAGGTTTTAAATCACATAGACTACTAGCAATTTGTTCTAATTTGTTCCCCGTTTGTAAGTAATATTACTTAAATTTTACAATCATTGCATTGTTTCCTCAAGGCATTGTGAAAGTAGATTTTAAGAGGCTTAATCATTTAATGTGAGAGGTAAAGATGATCAATTAATTTCCAATAAACAATTTTCCTTTTAAATTGTTATTTCTGTGAAACTGAAATATTTTGCAGATTCTTGTTGATCTTGAAAACAAGTCTGATAAAAACTGAAAATCCTTTGAGTAACCATTGAAGAATCAGGTTTTTTTTTTTCTGGTTTGAATTTTTTATGTCACCTTGAAGATGAATGAAATGGAAACTGATTTTTACAAATTTCCCACTCTGTCAAAATCAATTATTTCAGTATTTTGTTTCCAAAATATCATATTTTGCTTTTATCCTTGATGCAAAAACTTCTTCAGTATTGAACAAGGGTCCTTCACTCTTTCTAAAGACTGGGAATTCTCTTTACCAGTTAGATGCTCCCAACTCTTGACTATCCTTGACCTTACTGGGAAATAATGAGATTGAGTGCCTTGCAGGAGTAGCCATGGTGTTCTGAAGTCATGAAGCTAAGAGCTTTAATATTTACTTGCATTTTCATTATCAAGAATAACCTTTCAGGGGAGATTCCTGTCGCAAATATGCCTGAGCTAGCATCGCCAGCTGTCTGGACTCAGCCTGGCACTGGCTGCTCATTCCCAGCCTTATCATCCTGCTCCTTCATGTTGACCATGGGAAACGGATCCAGATGAAATTAACATTTTTTTTTTTATTTTAACTATATCAGTTATTCGATGTGTTTCACAGTGCAGTTGTACAAATTCCTCAGTTGGCTTATTTTTTTGGTGTAAGATCTGATGAGTTTATGGCTTCCATTGTATTCTTATTTGGCTCTGAAATACACTGACATCAAGCACCAGGTTTGAAATTTGAACAGATTCATTTCTTAGGTGAGGATTTCCAATATACTCCTCCTACAAATCAGATGTTGGCTAATACTATTCTCAAGTGTAGGCAGATAAACTCACTGTGGAGCCACAGATGTAAAGCTGGAAAAAAACAGTGTTTATCTTTAGCCTGACTTCCTTAATAGAATTAACACATATCTGTCTCTCTGGAGGAAGGAGAAGAGCAGGAGGAATAGAAACCGGAGATTTAAAAAAGTTTTAGTAGCAGAGTATATAAACCTCCACTGGTAGATTGTTGCAGTGGCTAATCATCTTCTTTGCTAAAATGTCCGCTTTGTTTCATATATGACTTTTTCTGTCTTCAATTTCTACCCAAATGGTAATGCTCTGGTAGTAGATCAGGTAACTGAAGAACTCTGTAGTAGTACCATGTATGCATGACTATGCATATATATATGTATAAATTGTAGCCTCATTTTCCTTTAACCTTCCAATTTTTGAAATAAAATGAGCTCTTTGATTCTTTCAGTATTACTTCATTTTCAAAGCCTTTAACCTTTCTATTAGATCTTTTTAGAACCTTTTCCAATTTATAAATATCTCTTTTAAATTATAGATTCTGGCATGGATATATTTCAAGCCACAACAATAACAGATACTTTGGTAATATTTGCTTTCCTATTGTTATAATAATTAATAATTTCATTATGACAAAGTTCAGAGTTGAAGCAAGAATGTGTTACTCTTGCTCTAGACATTGTACTGTCCCCCAAAAGTGAATGCTTGCTTCATCTATATTCTTTATTTTGAGATATACAGATAAATATCCGGCTGAATGAAAACACATATTTTTCATTTGTACTCAGTTTATCTGAGTCAGGGAAATTATGTGGCATCATTGTCACATTCCTTTCCCTCTGTTCCAGACTATGTTATTTCTATTCAGTGTGGCACCAACACTGTCAAAAAAATGCTAATACATTATAAAGCACCTCTGAATGTATTTTAAATATTCTGAATATTGGTTTCATATTTGTCCTTTAGCTTTCATTATCAATTCCCTACAATTTTTTAGATTTATTACTCCTCATACCCTTCTTTCCAGTTTAACTTATTAAATGTATTGTGCAGTTTATGTGTTTGAATATATAGAGGCATATAAATATTATATACATATGTATTTTTAAGAACTACTTTCTTTTCTAAGCCAAATTGGCTTATTACCAGTGTAGTTGTCCTTCTTTATTGATTGTGGCTTTTGGACATCTAGCAAAATATTCTTAAACAGTTCCCAATTATTCAGATATTTTCTGTTTAAATTCTTTCTCCCAATAGACTTGGCTTCATTTTTTTTCAGTTTTGGAAAATTGACTCTTTCAAAGCTCCAAGTAATTCAGTAGTTGGCCATAAAAATTCTGAAACAAAGCCCAAGGAAAGATCCTGACCTCCCATCACATCATTTCCAGAAAGGGAGGCAATGTACAATCTTGATTAAAATTAATCTAAGTGTTTGAGAGAAAACCATTAATTTTTAGAGCTTACAGTAGATTTTAATTGTCAGGAAGCTTGACAAGCATTGAAAATCACTGTAGTTTGTAATACCAACATATCCCATGGGCAGTGCTGATGAAATGAAAAATGCTGATATCTTGGGAAAGGGGTCTCTCAAATGATGATAGTCTATGCTGGTAATGCACAGGTAGTGTGAATGTCCCTTGGTTTTATTCCATTGATTCCATTCCATTTCTGTTCCATTCAAATGCAAAAGCACATAATAAAAAAGCCAAGAAATGCTTTGGAAGACATATGGTTTTGCATTGTTATACCACTAGTGCTGAAGTGGACTATGTTGCCTTTTAGGAAATGAGACTTGACAAGATTCATCAACTTATTCTAGGGCCATTTTGAGGTCTTACACCCTCTATTTCAGGTTCCAAGAATATGTTTTTCTCTATATCAGCTCCTTTGTTTGGCTGTAATACATCTGACTTTAACCAATAATTTCATTATTACTGAAAAATACCTATATTATTTTTACCAGAACCAAGACAACAGCTTTGTATGAACTCTCCTGCACTATGAATCAGGAAATATACCGTCCTATTTTAAAACCTTGAAGTGAAGACACTGCTTTTAAAGAAATAGATTATATAGCTGTTCATTTTCACCTTTGCATTTTTAAAAACTCCAAGCACCAGCTACAATGGGGTCATGGACTAGACAAACTGCTTAATATTTGGACTGCAGACTTGCTCTGGGAAGAAACATGCTTCACTTTCCCAGTGTGGTATGCCAGTGTTGCATTGGATACCAGCTTTTCAAAACAAATCACCAAATATGCACTCCAGAGAAAAAAGAGCCAATGAGGGTGACAAAATAGGTAACAAATATCTAATATGTCTACACAAAAAGAAAATCACTTCTAACTCTTTCATTTCCTGATTACCTTTAAAGTAATCATTCAAGGAATTGAAAGTTATTTCTAACTCTTCTTCTAACTTCTAAATATTTCTAACTCTTCTAACTTCTGGCTTTCTAAACAACAGCTTTTTAAACTTTACTGTTAACTGATATTTTTAATCGAAAATGTAAAGACACTAAAATATGCTGCTTTCTACATGCATTTTTATAGAAATAGCATGGTATTTGGTTGGACTGTTTTTGTTTTAGAGAATACTTCAGGTAAATTAAGGCGCTGTAGTCAACCATACTAGGAGGAAAAAAGTTCATGCTGCCACAGCCAGTTCTATATAGATTATGAGCAGGTCTACAAAAATAGTTAAAATGGAAAAGAAGGTTCATCTGCTAGATTTTGCTTTTCCAGTATTCAAAGTCTGAGTCTGTTCTTGGTCCTATTCCATTTCATATTAAACACTTACTTGACAAAGGATTGAAGAAATCTAGATTAGTGGCTTGATAGCACATTTAAAAGTGCCTCTCTGAATATCTACACATTCTAAAAAAAAAATGAAACTGCTCCAAAAAAAGCACTGTAAAATATTCTGTCTCGGAATGTTTTAAAGTGAATAGCTTAATGACACTAACCTGGGATAGCTTCAGACTAAAGCTTCAAATCTGTTCATTGACTCAGATCAGGTCCTGAACTACAAGGTCCAATTTCTAAATGTATTTACCTAATATCTGGCAACTAGGAATTGGCATATGACTTGTCCAGAATATTCAAGGTTGGAGGGGACCTCTAGAGATCATCTAGTCCAACCTTCCCGCTCAAGCAGGCACACCTAGAGCATGGGGCACGGGGTAGCATCCAGGCAGTTTTGAAGACCTCCAGAGAAGGAGAATAAAACATTTCAGAATAAAACATCTCAGTTCATATGAAAACTTTTGCTCAGTGTAAAACAAATTCTTCTATTTTTTTTCTTTTTGTTTCAGTTAGAAAAGGTGAAACAAAAAATCATATTCTATTTAGTCCAGCTCTTTATCATTCAGCTGAACAGTCAGACAAACAAAAACGTTATTCAGACTGTCCTAAATCTCATAGCACTCTCCTCAGCTCTTTCCTGATCTCTTGGCAATTTTCTTCATTCTTTATTTGGTAGATTCTTTTTAATCTTCATTACATCAGAATTTCAAGGTTCAGTTGAGTCTTAGAATCTTTTATTTATGTTTTAAAATTTCATTTGAAAAAGCCAAATGAAACAAATGAAACTACAACAATATACTATGGTATTATTGATGATAAAGGAGAAAATAAAATTTTGTTTCCTTACATCTGCTTCTTATAATTTGTCTAAAAATAGTATCAGTAAATGAATTAGGAGTTTTCATTTCAGATAGTATGACCTGCATGTATATTTTACATCTTTTTCCCCTTCTAACTACTGTTTTGCTGTCTCCATCCTGCCTATGCCTAGATGTCTGCTCAGAATTTTTTTTTTCAAGATAAATTTGCCAAATACTCCATGGTAGTCTGAGCACAGACTGAACTACATTGTGAAAGTCCTGCTTGCGCACTAATGCCACTATAATGTGAAATGTTTCAGGACAGACCCTGAACTGCATGATGTTTCCATGTTGCAGATCAAATGGACATGTTTTACAGCAACAAAATGAGTCAAGTTTCTTGGAGCTGTTCTGAAGTCTGAGTTCCATCTCATTCAATTTTCGGCTGCCTCCACTTGTTTAGCCTCTTATCAGTTTATATATATCACAAGGATAAGACACTCCTTTAGCCAAGTTAATTATACTGTCTTCATCCCATGCAATCATGAGCAGGCCTGGTTATTTTAATCATCTTCACACCCACTTTTCTATATACACTTTGCTTCCACGGTAGCCATTCTGAAATGTGTGAGCTGGACTCCTGCCTAGAAGTAAGCCGATCCCTGCATTACCCTGAAATGTTCTCATTTCATTTACTTCTAATTGGGTAATGTATTGCACTGTTTTTATATGACATTTTGTTCCTTGCTATCAAACATTCCATGTTTTTTTCATGACATGATTTATAAGACTTCCTTGTCACCTACCTCCCTGCCAATTCTCCCAGAGATTCATCTCTAGATTGTTCTGTTTCTTCCAAAGTCTCACCCTAGCACTGCTGCTAATTGAATATTTGCATACTCTGTTCCTTCTGTCTGGAACTCCCAACCCTTTGAACTAACTGAATGTCCCTTGCCAAACACTTTTAAAAGTCAGGCTGAAACTTTCCACTTTGAATATTGCTTTCTGTGCTTATATTTATTCTCTTTCGAAACGTATGGAGACCAGAAAAGTTTCCACATTCAAGTGATCAGAAGTGAGAGATAGCATCTCTCACTAGCAAATAAACTATAGAGATAGCAAATAAACTATAGTCTCATCTCCGAAAGTGGCATTTTCTTGTAGAATTACATGGCAATGACAATTGCATTATGATTGTCACATATACAGACAAAAATTCAGGATGTCCTCCTAGGCAAAGCTTTTGGTTGCTTATGGAAGGGCAGCAAAAGCAAATGCAGAATGATTTTCAGACTCTTCAGTGAACACAAGTCTGTTACATACAAAAAATGGTAAATAATATATACTTCCATAAGTATATATTTTGTTCATGTAAGTGGTGCTTAGTAGCATACATGAGTTGCAGTGCATGGGTTAAAAGACAATTCTTCTAAGAAAATTTAGGATAGATTCTGATCTCCTCCTACCCCTTCTTTCCCTATCTATCTAAAGACTTCTATTACCCTTTCAGTCTTCCTCTTATTGTCACTATTGTGCATAATTCCAAATTTAGGCCTTGCCAGTCTAAGAGTTTTGTGCCAATATACACATGACGTTATCAAATTAGCTTCAGAAGTTGCTGTTCTCACTGAAAGTGCTAAGATAGAAACCAATAAAAAACAATGCTCACTAGAATGAGTGTCTATCAGATAACGAAATTAAGCTATGTCAGTCTAAGTATTTTTTTACATCATAATAACACTTCTACACCAGACATTCCACTATTTTGTCTTTCTGAGATAGTCTTTAATATAATTGCATTGGAAAAAGGATGCAGAAATAAAGAATAAACATTAATCTGAGCCTCAAAACACAAACTATTAGGAATTTTATCTCAATGACTCTGCTTTTTCTTCAACATATGTAGATATCTTGAAACTTTGGCTGATCTGACTTTAAGTATTTTGTTAGCCGACCCAAGCCATAAAAAGTTTAAATTTTTGATTGTTTGATATTAGAGGTACCAATATGAAAATAAATAAAACTTTCATATTTAAACATATCCATGAAATAACACATCTCAGTGAAGTCTGGGAAAGTTGGAAAATTTGGGAAAGTTTTCTCTGTGAGAAAAACTTTTACTTTCTATAGGTGAGCACAACTTCTGGACTCCAATAGCTGTAAACTTTCAAGCCACGTCCAGGTAATTTAACAACCTTGTATCAGCAATGGTCATTCCCTTGTTATTGATGAGAGTCTTTCAGTGATTATATTAATGTCAAGAATACCCAGAGCTATCCTAGACTCCCAATAGCCACACCCTTTGAAGTGTACAGATCCTGTAATTATTCTCTCCAAGGACCCTGTCTTTTCAGGATGAAGATTATGGACAAGTGTCATATATTCACCGATCTCCTTGCTCTTACCTCCTTGGGAAACACCTGACACTGGCCACTCTAAGCAGCATATTTGACTATGAAGGCGTTATTGAGGTTCTATTTTAACTCAGTTTTCTCTCAGCATTAGCTATCTCCTTAAGAAAGTTAAAAGTTAAAATTAAAAGTTTTATTCATTTAGCAGTGTTTATAAAGCAGAAGAATATTTAAATAACTGGTATCAATATGCTGTTGTGAATGGGAATTAATTATGTAAACTGTTTGATTTTCAGGATCGTAAGGAAGACTTTGCTGAGATGTCCTAGCATGTTAAAGGTTTAGCAAGAGATTATCTTTGCAACAAGGGCAGGGTTTGGCTTTTTTATTATCTTAAGATTTCAACATTGATGAATGTCCCTTAATAATCATCACGGAGGAGAGGGAAACAATCACGTTATGCCTAGGCATCTGAATTACCTATCATAACATCATATGCAGAAGTAATGCYAGTAAGTAAGTGAAAATATACTAATATTAATAGAAAGTTGCTCTCTAATGCAAAAAATAAATAAATGAAAAGGGATTTTAGATATATTTAATGATAGCTTACTAACACTGAAGACATATGATAGTGCACAGGAATGTATGTCGTTTCTGCAACTACAGTTTAGCTCACAGTTTTGTCTCCTTCTGAAGTTCTGTTTCTCTTCTGTAGCTCCTCACTTTGATTCATCATTCTACTCAAGGAAAGGTTTATGCCCTCCAACATTTCTCAAGATATGTTCTCTGAAACCTCTCAGTACAACCACCTGCCCAGTCCTGCAGGCAAGCACCAACAAAGCAGTGGCTGGTTGCATACTCTTTCAAAGAATTTTAGAGGAAAAAAATATTTTTGTATTGACATGATGGAATTGGAGTCAGGAAAGGTAGACATAAAGGATGTATACATGTGAATACCAAAGGAAAAACTGATTTTTCTAAAAGATGGATATTACAAACCAAACATGCACATTTATTACCCTATTTTTACTTTCAACAATGTATTTTTTATCATTTTAGAATTGTGAATTAGGGCTCAGATTATGAATTCACTCCTCAATACTASTTTGAGGAAATTAAACTTCAAATAAATCAGTGTGAGTTTAGGCTAATACAATTTATACATATGTATTCAGTTTAGCCTTTCTGGTATGTGACAATGCTAAATATGTATTCCTGAGTGGAAAGAGTTCTTGTAGAGGAGCTCATTGACAGGGCTGTAATTATGGTTCAGAAGCATAGCATCTTCCCCTGCTACTCTGGCTAATCTGATTTTATATTATGCATATATATTCCAGAGATTTTCCTTTACACACAGACACAYAAATGAACATTTTCAGGTAGGGGATACCCCACAACACATAAAAGAAAAGGAACAGACTCTTCATTTTGTAGTTTTAAAGCACAAAGATCTTCATTAGAAAACTTGGTGAGTTCCTAGCGTGTTCACATGCTTTGTGGAAGGAGCACAAACTGAGCGCCTAATGTTGGATAATCTAACCCAAAGGTGCCAAATAAATACAGGAAATAATTACAAATGGTCTGCACTCCCAAGAGCTACTGAGCACACACAACAAATTCATTTATGTTGTAGTTACTTATATCGGGTTTCATTTTGGCCCTCTATTTAAGCTTTACATCCTAAATGGTTGCTGCAAAATCAGATCTTTTAGAAAGACATGTGACTGGCAGAGAATAAATATTTTACATGGAATAACTACTTATTGCCTGAAGTCTTTGGCATGTTATCTAGCAGAAAAAAAAACATTTTAATAAATGCCAACCACACCTACAAAAGATAAGTACCATCACAAATCATACTCACTTATTCCAAGATTATCATTCGATAACCAGTCCAAATTGCTGTTGAGATAATAGCACTTCTTTTGATGTTACTGGCAGAGTGCAGGTAAAAATATTTCTGTGTTTGGCTTTCACCATTAATGCTAAGATTTTACAAAATCTAACAACAAAACAAGAGCCAATGCATAAGAGGAAGAATACTTTCTCATACTACAGTAAATTAGCTACATTTCAGCATACTTTGGAAGCAATTTCTACCTAATAGAAATGAGCAGCTTAGTGAGAAGTGTATAAATAACCGCTTATTTTACTGGGTATGCTTTGGAAGCGTTCAGTACAATAATCTATTTTAGCATCAGACTAAGTTTTGGAAAAGCACTTTTAGCAAATATATGTTCTCTCAGTGCTGAGAGAAGCCAAGTCACCTTTTTTTTTTTTTTTTTGGAAAAGATATAAACTGCCTGTATCGTTGTAACAGATTTCTCTCCCTGACACCTCAGGTCCATATCTTTTCAAAGGCTGCCTTTATAACATCTCAGAAAACTAATCAATGTCAGGTNTTTTTTTTTTTTTTTTTGGAAAAGATATAAACTGCCTCTATCGTTGTAACAGATTTCTCTCCCTGACACCTCAGGTCCATATCTTTTCAAAGGCTGCCTTTATAACATCTCAGAAAACTAATCAATGTCAGGTTTACACCAGCATGGAGCAGAATCTCTGGTTTATCAGTTTGAAACAATGGGATCCTTTATGTGGGGAGATGGTGACTCACTGTCTTGTTTGTCCTAGCTAATGAGAACTAACAGAACTGTCTGTAATGGATGTGCCATGGATATTACTGTGGGAACGTGCCTGCAGGAAGTGATCCAACTATCTTCAACTGCGTAGTCAAAGATGATTGTTATTAAAATAATTTTGGAAACTCATGTACAAGATGTACTTGAATTACACTGTGAATAAGTTAATGATCRTTCTAACTTATCGTAGCTGTTCTGTATGCATGTTTGACATGCAGCTTGTTGTCATTTTAATGCTGTGTATGTGTGCGGGGAGAGGAGGTGTGAGCAGATCTAGTCTGCTGACTCATCTTGATAGATTGATTGGGTTTTATCAGCACTGAATCAGAAAGAGGAACAGTGAGTGGTTCTCCAAAACAAAGTAGCTTGAGGGAAAAGACTGAATATCCTACATCAGACCTTAAAGTAAAYCAGCCCAAGAAAGTCTCAGTTCAAGTGATTGGAAGCTTGTTTGGGATTTCTGCCAGGGTTTTGTTACACAATAAATTAAAACCCCCAGAAGTAGGAGATGGAAATCTGTTTAAGACCCTTCTTTGTATGTTTTCTGTATGGGAAAAAGGCCGAGATAACTCATCTCCCAAGAGTCAGCAATTACCCACCAGGAGCTAGATGCTGCTTAGAAAGCACACTTACCCCAGATGTGATAGAGCAGATGTCTTGTGATCACCAGGTGCACAGATTTTAAGTTAAGAAAGTTAAGAAAGAAACTTCCCTTCTGGAGACTGAAACAGCTACAGTCCCTGATATTTAGAGCTAAAAATTTACTATGACTCTTGGGAATTAAGTGTATAGAAAATGAATTTGTCAAGTTTCAGAGTGAACAAAGTCAGGAATATTTTGTTCTTCTGACTCTGTAGAGTATCTGATAAAGGTCTTGCAGTAGACAACCAGAGACCAACATTGAGCAATACACGTATTCTTTTGCAAATGCTGGAGTGGGAAATATGAACAGGGGACTTGCCCTTCTCTTCTTAGACAGGATGACATATATATAGCAGAGCAAGTAGACTACACYATTTTCAATAGAAATACAGTATGTTCAGTAAACCTGCCAGAAAAACAACTTGGCAATGTTCCTAAACATTGCAGAGGTGTAAATGAAACTAATTATATAAAACATGAGTATTTTGATAATATCATCATTGTTATAATTCCTAACATATTTATTTTTAAGATGAGCTATAATCCTGATATTGTGGCTTTCTGATTCATGCAAAGCCAATAACCACTGAGAAGAGAAAGAAGCAGCACATGTTTATGACCAAGTGAAGACATCAATTTCAAATTATGTTGCATGATGAAATCATGTTGAAGTAGTTCAGGAATACAAAGTACTTAATTAACAAATAGACAGAAATAACAAATACAGTTTAAAAGATAGCTTTTTTTTAGTTATTAAGAATACTGCCTGCCCTAGTAATGAACAACATCGCCATCTGTGCACTTTCATGCATGTATTATAATTTTTGCATTTAGCCCAGAACACTTGTGCACACACCACCAGATAGCAAGACTTGTGGAGGACGAACTTGAAACCTATCCCTTCAACATATCCTTTAGCCAAAGGAAAAAGATTTTAGTGGTGTTAAAAACTTTCCATAAGACTCAGTTGAGGATGGTTACATTGAAATCTGTCATGTAACAAATGGCAGGCTCTCTAATTGCCAAAGTTCATCATTCTAGGATACAAGGGACCAGAGACCTAGTGAAGTACTTAATGTGGAGGTGTTCTGGATAGCATTATTAGCAGAGCAGTTTGGAAAAAGCCATTTTTGCAGAGAATACTATATAAGTAGAGAAAAAGAAGGAGTGGAAAAATTCAATTTTGCAACTAAAACCATAAGCATGTGGATTCTGAAAAGCAGATCAAGTTCTCCATGGTTCCACTCTCTTCTTATATCTTGACTTTGGAGCCAGATCCCATCTTCTCTGATCCAACCATGAAAATTTAGTTTTTCAACCAAAAAATGAAAAAAAAAATCTATATTAATAGTTACTTTAATCAGAGTCCAGTCCATTATATTCAAACATTACTGGGATGTGAGATGTCCTTTAGTACTTTCTGCTGAGATGCAGTACAGGCAGATAATGGAAAAACAGATGTTCACAGTGTGCTTTCTAGTGTTTTCTTCTTTATGTGGCTGTATCCAGCCTTACATTAACAACTACACTATTCTTTAGGCTGCATTAAAATGCAGGGACTAAAAACTATTAGTTTTTCCCAGTCTACTGGGTGTTATATATAGGTATAATCAGTTCCCAGTCTGTACCTAATTTCATCAAAACTGTGCACTACATACATATGTATGACCCTGTTTCAAAAACAGTACTTTCTCTTAGTGTTGCTATAACCTACAAAGTAGATATTCAGTAACTGAAAAATCACATGTATGTGTAAGTAGAAGATTATGAATATTAAGTAAAATACTATAACTTACAAAGAAAAGTTGTAAAAGTCACACTTACAGGTGATGTGGTTACAAACAATTAAAAATACTCATTTGATTTGGGAAAGATTTAGAAAATTCCTAAAAGCTCTCTACAACCCAGATCAGATTACTAACCATACTGTGGTGGAAAACAAACATTAAATATTTCATAACACTATTCACTGTCTCCGAAATCTTTATCTGTCCCATTGAACAACCAAAAAGTCTAATCTTCAAATTGGACTTGGTTTACTGTAATGATAGAAACTTGCCTAGCAATGGAGGACAATTAAGCTCCTTGAAGGGTGGGAGCATTCCCATCTTGCTGGGCCTGCTTCTGTGTTAAGGGAAGGTCAATAAACCAGGCAACCTATGGAACCAGAGGATGCATGGCCACACATGTCTGGAGCTCTTTACAAGGGGAAAGTGCAACCAGCCCTTCAGTATTTATATCCAGTATTAATGAGCCATTAAAACTGAAAGGAAATTCTTTGCTCCTGTTCTACTCCTCCACACTTCTTATCCTGGGGAATCTGAGTGGATTTGGGTGGGAATATTTGCTAGTTGACCTTACATTCAACACAGAGGTAAAATAGCAGTCCTGACACCGATGGTGATCTATCTCATAGACACCTCATACCGCATGACTGGGTAACTGCTTTTGTGGTTAGTTGTGAGCTTGTTATACTGGCACTCCAAGTTGACCAGAACCTATATGGTTGTGTCAGTGGACAGATAGATCAGTCCAATGCTCAATTAATAACTGAATGGACAGTGTCTGTTAGATTGATCAACATGACAAACACACACACACACACAGACTTTCTAGTCAGCTAGAAGCACAGGCTRCATAAGCTCATGGCTGTCTGCCAAAGACCCTATAGACACTCTGTTTACACCCTTCCCTTACTCTTCGTAAGTGATGTTTCCAGCCTGAGAATAATGATGTATCCAGCCTGGGAAATGCAAGGCATAATGAGTTACCTTCTATAGCCACCTGGGCTGAAGATTTTATTTATATTTAAAGCGTTTTCTGGTATGCAGGGGAAGGTAGATATAATAAATTCTAGTTGCTTTCTCCCTTTTGATAAGTGGTTTTTTTTGTTTGTTGGTTTGTTGGTTAAAATCCTATTTCATATCTTTGTTGTATGTTGTAATGAATGTTTAATATTGAATGAAAATAGAAATTACATATTCTTAGATAATTTACATAAGCTTTTTTGTTCCTCTAAGAATTTGTTATAATAAATTCTAATTTAGTAAACATTAAATAATTATCCACATTTACTGGGCAAGGAATGTATGCATAGCCTAGCTTGCTTTTCTTAATAGAATTTTTCTGTGACAAAATAACTAGCCATTTTATCTACTTGCACCAAATCTATAATCTTCTTCTTGCTCCTTTTTGTAGCAAGAAACATTAAGTGATAGCCTGAGACCATTTCTGGTTATCCTACAAACTCYTGGACTGCCATTTGCAATGATTTAGATTCATTTCACATAGCTAACACAGCTATGAATTTGATATGAAATATACCTAAATTAAAATCATTCTCTTTCAATGCAGTTTTTTCAAGAAGTATCTGGGCCTCTTGATGCAATTGCCCCAGTAACTCAGATTGCCTAGAGCTCATGATCCAGCTGCTTTAATTCCTTTTTTTAAAGGTCATGTAAACATGTGTGCCTAGTGAATTAGATGCAAATTCAATTCCCTGTTCACAAAGCTTCCTAGTTAAGTTCCCTACCTATTCTTCACATGCAAGCTTGCATCAGACAGCAGAATATTGACTTTTGGTCTGTGGTCAAAGACATGATTAAACAAAGAAAACGACGGCCACCTGCACTGTGGAGCACATTGACAAAGGGAATTGGAGCTACGTGTTCCTCCCCCCGCCCCAAACGGTGCTCTTTAATAAAGTTAACTGACTTGCATTTTAACCTGGCCATTATGTAGTTTTAATGTTTGTTATTACACATTTCATTTTTATAGTGATAGTATGTACTAAAGAACAACTAACTGAGATTTGAGTATCAGTACCTGGCTTCTATTGAAGTAGTTACTAAAAATGGAATGAAGATCCCCCTTAATAACTGAATGTGTTAAAACAAAACAAAATAGAAATAATGTATGTCAGTTTACCCTTTATCAAAGGCTAAATCAATTTCACTGTTAACAGTTCATCATTTCAATGATAATAAAGCAAAGATATTTTGTTTTGACTTTCATTATCATATTTTTTCAAACAGTATCTTTACATTTCTCAACTTGTTGTCAGAGCTTCCCTTTAATACAGTTCTTCTAACCTTCTCTAGTCCATTAAAGTAAGAACAGATGTAGTATTTAAACCAAAGGTATGTGCAGCACAGAATCTTATCTCTGACGAAGACTAGAAACAGAAAGAAAATGAGAAATAGGACAAATAGTGTGACTCTTCTCCAGACATATACTTCCAATTTTCTGGAGACAGTAGGTCTGAAATAATCCTAAAAAAAAATATTATTCAGAACTTGTCAGTTGTGTCAGCTGTTAAGTTTGAAAACAGTAAGTGGCAGGAAGTCATAGGATTTGAATATAATTAGAGTTGCAGACAATGGAATCTGAAATTTTAGGTTTGACTCTAAGCTTTCAACATTTTAGGGTGCACATTTTCAAGATTCTTTTAAGATCAGAATGACAAAAACATGATTTGATTTTGTGAAGCACTTGGCTCAAAAAAAAAAAAAAAAAAGACAAAGTGAGAAGTCTCTCTCACCTGTTGTCGTGCTCAGTAAAATGACAAATAGGAAAAGATTTGTGGCACTAAGGCAGGCAGTTTCTCAGAAGCTCTTCCATGTTCATCAAAGCAACACTGGCAAGATATACTTCTTCCAAGCACATCACCATTCAGAAAATGGTTCAACATTCTGTAAAGTTATAGCACTAATCAAAAAGAGGATTTTCTTGATATGCTGTGATTTGCTTAATGTCACGACAAGTAACAATGATGAGGAAACAATGTATAGTAACATATGTCCAGTGAAAGAGGGAGACAAAGAACAAGCATACCTAGAGATGCAGCAGATACAAAGGAGACCTACTATAGGGAAAGGAAAATAGATTTTACTGATACTATTTCAAAATAAATTCACTAGTCTTTTCATTAAAACATTCCCTCAAAGTCTTCTTGTGTGCTTACCAAAATGCCATCCAACTACCAAACCAGCACTGCATGAGATAAGCCTTCATTTACAAGTTCATTTATTTATATGCTCATTTGCTGTTTTACCTCTTGCTGTAATGATAATCCATACTCCTACCCGTAGGCCAGATTAAGTTCTCCTGCATACCACCCATGGTTTGGAACTCCCTTGACATTTGAGTGCTAACCTGATATCTTCATTTCTTTCTTTCAGGAATAAAAGAATACTAATATTGGCCATTCATTAAAAAAAAAAAAAAAAGAAGTTGAAATAAAGGATTAAGGAGAAACTAGAAACAACTAGTCTGTCAGAAGAGTTGGTTTTACCCTTTCTTCGAAAACAGAATATATGAAAGATAAAACTCATGTAGTTTTCACCTGAAAAACTTAAAAGAATTAGCCAAGGAGCACCGTAAGCTACTGCAATTAATTTTCTTTAACAAGTCTTAGGAAAGAGTGGGTATTTCTAAATTTTGCTAAGTTGTCAATATAATTCAAGCATTTAAAGAAAACGTCCCAGGAAATGATAGATTGGTTATCCTGATACTAATCTCAGGAGAAAGCAAAAAAAAAGACAAAAAAAAAGATAGACAAATTCATGGCTCTATGAACAAGGAACTACATGCTTAAAAAAAGAAAAAGCTTTATTATTCAACACAGTTTCACAGAAAACAGGTCTTGTCAAGTTAACTTCTTTTTTTTTTTTTCTTTTTTTTTTTTTTTAACAAGATTATAGGTCTGGTTGATAAAAGCACTTGTGTTGTTACAGTACAGTCAAATTTCTCCAAGGCATTTGACTTACTACCACATGATATTGTGTTTTAAACTCCTGCATTATATGTAATTAATAGAGTACACATTATGTGATTTAAAAGCTAGTGACTGATAGCTCTCAAAATGTACCTATTAATGGAAAGGCACTAATTAGCTGGGCTATTACTAACATGACACTACAGGACTCTTGGTCCTAGACAACCTTAAGCTTTATTTTATTTTATTTTTTTGAAAATGATCTGAACAATGGGTCCAGTTTGCAGGAAATACAGAAYTGATATTGTGACAAATGACCACAAGCTCATTGTTAAGGATTGCCCTGAACCACCAGGATAAATGACTTCAGTTTGACACAGGAATTTAAACACAGATAAACGCTGAGAAGAGGAAATTAAAGTGTCTTACAGAGATGAACTGCTAGTGCCCAGACACAGGCTGAAGGTCCCATGCGTCCTTGGGTATATGAAAAGCAGCAGAGATCCACCAGGGTAGGGGAGAGAGCTCATCTTTTGCAGAAGCAACAAGCAGTGGAATGCTTTCCAGGGGAGCAGCTGCTGTCAGAGAAGGTTGTGAAGAAGAGGATGAAGAGGGTTGTGGGCATTGCTTGGGTCCTGGGGAGGATGTGAGGAGTCAATGCAGCTTTGAAAGGAGGTTGACTGGGGAGATGAGGTCTTCTGAAAAGCTAGACACTAAATGAGAACCATACATAGACCTTTCTGGCACCCAAGCCTATGACTTACCCCTCGCTAGCTGGTTCCAGGCATRTCCTCCTCAGTTAAAGAGCGAGGAAAAAAAATAGAAAAATTAATTTACATTCTCTCTACAGAACTCATGGGCACCTGTAGGCTTGATGATTTTTGTCTGATGAATTTGATGGGGGGCGGCCTCTTTTCAGTGGTGGACAGGGATAGGACTAGAGGAAATGGCTTCAAATTGAAGCATCGGAAGTTCCACAGGAACTTAAGGAAGCATTTCTTCACTGTGAGGGTGACAAAGCACTGGAACAGGCTGCCCAGAGAGGTTGTGGAGTCTCCTTCTTTAGAGTTCTTTAAAACCCGCTTGGATGCAGCCCTGTGCCACGTGCTCTAGGTGACCCTGTGTGAGCAGGGGGGTTGAACTCGATGACCTCTGAGGTCCCTTCCAACCTTCGGCATTCTATGATTCTATGATTCTAATTTATTATGCTTTTTTTTCCTGGTAAAATGGGAATTCCTGATTCCTTAGGAAAGTGGGCTGGAACCAATGAGAGCACATAGGAACATGTTGCAAATCTGTTTGTAACAACTCTCTCTATTATTTTCAGCGCTCAGTAGTTCCTGTAACCATTCGTGGATAGTGAAAATCACGATAATATTGTTTATCTACATAGGTCAAGATTTAAAATAAAAAAGAAGAATTTCATATGATATATAGGAAGAATTTCATAYGCTATATATGCATTTCTAAATCTTGAAGAATCTGTCCAACAGTTAATACTGAAGAATATATCAGGCCCAAGAAACTTTACAAGCATTTCAATTCGTTCATGGCAATGCAGCACATTAAAGCAACATCCTAGATATTTGCCAAATCTGATCTTGAGCAAAATTTTTTCATATAAAAAAATCCTTATATTGGGCCAAATTAAGCAAAAACTCCAAATGCAAAGGGCATAATGTTTGGATTTTTAAAATCCACGTGAGATCTGAATTTGTTGGGTAGAATCCAATCCTAATTAAAATTAAACAGAATCCAACAGACCTTTGATAATTACATCAAAAGTTCACATTCATTTGATGTGGATTGTCTATATTTCATTGTTACTCTCTTAAAAGATTATTTATGTACAAAGAGTTAGAAAAGGGTATTAATATTTAAGGAGTGAAAATATAAGGGCAAAGACTGATTCAGCATATGTTTTCATTTATTAAATGCTCGCTTTATTCTGCTCAAAACCGTCACTTGAGACACTTTTTTTTTTTGCATRAAGAATGATCTACAAAGATTCTTAGTAAAATACATTTCTAGTGGAACAAGTAGTTTTGCTTGTTTACTGGGGACTGGATTCAACAGCATTTGCTTAACAAGCTGGGCATTATGGAACCACATCAGTCACATTTTTATTCCAAATTTGCCATCAGTTTACTAAGCTAAGCTCCTCCAGAGGAAAATATCTGATTTCATAAAAGATCACACACATCAACCTGAACAATCTGAGATATTGTATTGAAAGTTGTCTGGAAATTCAGCATATTTTAAGCAATTAAGCTCAAAGTGCTTTCCTCACAGCTGACTACATGGAAAGCATAGCAGTAATATAAAAGGCAGAGATTACCAGTGATGTCTAGACATGAGAAAGTATGACCTCAGTTAGAACACTTCAGTATTTACTTTTCCCTTTTAGAGAGAGATATACAGTRTTTCATGATTTCAGTATGCAAGGCATCAAAGATTCTGAGCAGTTCAGCAAAAATCCCCAGATAGACTACAGGGTGGGAAAACTTACAGGAAGAAGAAAGGTTTTGAATGAAAATCTTACCTGCTAAAAAAAAAGTTCTTTCTGAAATAGGAGAGGCATACAACTACTCATTTTCACCATGCAAACAGCACTGATTGCATTTTTAAATTGTCCACATCAAAAATAATGACATGCAGATTTGAATGACAGCTAGTTAAACAACCTTATTGCAACCAACACAGAATCTCTGTCTTAATCTTTCTCACAGGAAAGAGATAAGATGACCCCCTGGATTTTCACTTATCTTTAGGGTTCTGGTCCCATTCCTTATTGATTACACATTTAAATCTCCTACTATATACATTTATTTATTTATTTATTCTATTCTTTAATGGTACTTCCCAAAATAATATTGAATTACTGTGCAGATGTTGTGAACATTTCTTGTTTTTTGATTTGTTACTTGTTTGCTTCAAAGACTAGGAAGGACCAGTCTAATGACAGACAGTCACCTTGTGTTTGTGTTAGAAAATATCTGCAATGATTATCAGTTTGTTTGTTGATTACTTAGCCTTTTTTAAAAATATGTGTTCAGTGTATGGCTCCCATCAGCAATACCTGCAGTTGGGCCCACATGCAAGATGAATATCGCAAACCATGAATAAGAAAATAAGGAATGCAAAATGACTGAGTGACCATCTTAGCAAAATGTGATGTGTACAACTGCCTGAGCAGCACAGACAAGTTCTGGGGATATTCCACATTGTAATTTATGGTCTAGTCAGGTAACCCAGATGTACCAAGCGGACTGCATGCAAAAGCTTCTAATRGTACTCAAATTAACCCAAAAGTGTAAATTGGCTTGTATTGCTGCAAAACTGTTCCTTAAGCCCCTTGATTATCTCTACATTACACTCTTCAGTGTCATCTGCAGTGGCAACAGCTATAGCAGAATCCATCTCCTTGGGCAACCATCTATTTTTATTTAATCCCACAGTGTTTTTGTTTTGATCATACACCTTCAACTTCTGACATGCACACAAGGGAAGAGGCCTATCCAACTCTGTTTACAACACAACTTCATTCATTATTCCATCCCAGCTCACCTAGTTCACACCGTCCCGCTCGATGTGTAAGTTAAGGACACAGATGATGCTGGGGAACTGCGTGTACAACACAGGTAATTACAGGCTGTGTTGCGGTGCTTCCACAAAGGGCTGGGGGAGGCAAGAATTTTAGCCGGTGCATTTTAATGTTTTATCTTCAAATGTAATGCCTTGGGGAGGGTTGTGTGTGTCTATATAAACAAAAGCCAGAAATTCCAAAGCATGGACGGTGTTGAGGTCCTTGAGGTACTGCGAGGTAAGTACCACTGTTGCATGTCACACAGGGAGCTTCAGTGAGGGAAAACCCAACAGCCACATCCTCAGAGCTGGAGACAGCAGCACCYTGAGGCAGTGAAGGATGACTGCTGGAAGGAGATTGCTCCTGGGCTCCAACAAATATCTTGGCACATGCAAAAGGTGACTTCTCCGAGGTTCACAACCAGTTTGATAAGACTTTCACCAGGATGTCATGAAGCACCTCCTTAGCACTGAGGCTAAGTGTTTTTCAGCCACTGTGTTCCCAAGCCAAACCTGGAAGGTGCCAGACAATAGGGGAGTAGCTGTTAGTTTTCATTTTTAGATGGCTCAAATTTTCCAGAAAAAAAAAAGAAAAAGAGCATGACAGACATCTGAAATGAAAGTCTCCACCCTAAAAGCTACAAAGCTGGCTGAAACCAAGGAACACATGGTTAGAAAAACAGTCATTCAACGCAGCAAAATACTGTTATTAGAAAGACAGTTCACTGAAACTGTATTTTTTGACAATTTATTTTCAAAAATCTCTCAGCTCAAGACAGTAATTCTACCCAACATATATACATATATAAGTAAGTAAACATATCTGAGAGAAAAAGGAAAAAAAACAAACAAAWAACAAAACAAAACAACAATACAAATTCCCTTGCAGTTCTCAATAGATCCTGATCTTTGTCATTTTCACTGAGTAGAGTTTTGTGTAGAGGAGTTTGCATTTTTTTTTTTTTTTTTGAACTTAATCTCAATATATTAAGGACTTGTTTTAAATGACCAAAAAAAAAGGGGGGGAAAGGAAAATAATTGCCTAGTCTTATAAATTGCTGAATTTAAAAACTGCTGGCACTTGTGTTCATGCAAATGTATATACATCAATTATTTGTCTCTAAGGAAAAGACTGAGAACAACATTGATGGAAAACATGTCTCTGAATAAAATTTGAATGAGAGTGAGTGTGAATGTCTCCCCTCTAGCAGGCATATTTATCAGTAATATTAATGTAATTTCTGTTCATGCACAATGAAAAGTCTCACACTTCTAAGGGATTCTAAGGGTTCTAAGGATTCTAAGGGTTAAGCTTTTGACTTGGCTTTTCTTCTTACATTCACAAATAACTGTGGCCACAGTTTTGTTATTTGACAATACATACATATTTAACCATCAGATTAACAGGTACATTAATGTATGTAGATGTTGACATATCCACATTTGCACCCATAATTACTTACAGATGTGGACTATGAGCATAAAAAGAGACCATATTTTAAATGTTGTAGCTTAAATCTGCAACATATTTTTATTCAAAGGTAATTTTGGCATAAAATTTTTTAAATATTCAAATTCTAGTTAAGTTTGTGTCCCTAACCGTCCCCAAAAAAACAGATTTTTTTTTTAAATTTCATCCTGAAAGCACACTTTGAGCTGTTGCTTTATGACTGTACACAAAAATCCCATTTCACTATTCAAGTTAACACACCTTAGAGTTTGACTTTTTAGCTACAGGAAGGTTATTTGAAGATGTTTCTTCCTGTACTTAGAGGTTTTTCTCTCTCACTTTGCCCCCCTTGGTGCTCTTCAGCTCTTCTGTCTAATCAGTGTTCTTCATGGTGCTTCTGTCACATATAAAGCAAGTAAAAGCAAGCAAGAGCTATTTAGATATATCATTCTACTTCTTAGGGAATTAGGGAGAAAAATTATTTCCCTACCATAAGAAACCTAAGAAACAGGAATGAATTGGGAAGGTAAAAATTCTCCAAATTCTTCCCTTCAAATAAGGAATCGGATAGAACATAACATACTTGGTAGAGCACAGAAGACAGCAGCATAATGATGACAGCACTGCCTATCAYTGTTGCAGTACTTCATAATGGTGGGGAACCATTTTACTCACGAAGACTAGAACCTGTGATGATTTTAAGGACCTATTCAAAGACAAAGAAAGATTCTCCAGTTACAAATCTATAAGTTTATTCATATACATACATGTGTAGCTCACTCTGTCTCAAACAAATCTCGGCCTCTAACAGAGTCGGTAGAGTTATTGCTATTTAGTAGGTGAAATACATAAAAACTTTCAGCAGGCCTCTGAAAATCTGTCAGTTTTCAGTCTGGTACTCCCTTTACGAGAAGCATCACCAGAAATTACAGAGATCCCCACATAAATTCATCGTGGCTACTTGTGGCCTCAGGGTAAGGTGATTTCTATTTACAGCTTAAAGCTAGAGSTTGTCAGGATGATGAAGGTAGCATTGCAAAGCTGCAGCAAGAATTTGAAAGGGAAGAATCAGGGGACACTTCAGGCTGAATGCAGACCTGCACTTCGCAGGTTTGGCTTTATTGCCTTTTTCCAAGGCATCTGTAGCCTGTCAAAAGGCTGTCTGTGCCTTGGCTTCAATGAGGCTTTGCAAGCCATAAACCCTCAAACACTAAAGGAAAGAAATAAACTGTAGAGGCTAAATTCTGAATGTCTGTCAGACTGTCTGGCCTAATTTCTGGTCTGCATGAACCCTTTCATGCTTCTACTAGCCTTTCAGGGACAAAATTAAATGAGTTTGGTCTGTACCTAATCAGATACCAAACAATATATCCCRACAGAACAACTTGGGACTACTGACTGACTTAGCAGTTTGCTTTCCTAAAGATGGAACAGGATGCAAGAGAGCAGATAACACAAAAGGACATTGGTATCATTATTTGTCTCCCCCCTTTTCTTCCCCCTGAACAGAAATGATTCCTTTCTGAGGTGAAGTATAAAGATAAAGGCAATTTTGGCACTTTACATTACTTTATTAGGAACTTTGGCATGTTGACAATGCACATTATGAGAGACATAGCTTCAGGTCATAAGATATTCTTCTTTTGTGTGAGCTGACAAGATGGATGCAGCAGAAGCAGCACATCAGCAAATTAATCTCTAATTCTTATCTGCAAATCAAAGTGAGGGTGCAAAGTACTCAAAAGGCAGGTGAGATGCCTTGGTACAGTACCTCTAACAGGCAGGGTTAAAACAAATAACTTTTTAGAAGGACAGTTACCTAAGAAGCTACTTAAACAAGATCTCATGGATTCTGAAACTATAGMATGGAACCACAGTCACTAAAACCTGATATTCTTTGCATATATGGCAGATGATATACTTTGTGGAGCATTTACTCCCCCCAAAAGTTAGAGGAGTAACCTAAAATACTCAAAATGAAATCCAAAATGCTTTATCATTGAGTGAAAAGATAAAAGAAAGAGAAAATGATGTACAAATGTCAGATGTTAGTCATATTGCTTACCACACTGTTGAAGTTGTTCAGATATGGTGATAAGAGCAGTAAAGGAATCTGTGTAAAACAAGGATGGACTTGTCCATGGAATTTTGGTGTTTCTACATTCAACCTTCTCAAGATGCAATCCACTAGCATCTTCCACCATTGCAATTAGTTATTTCATTGGTATGTTATGAGGCTAGTGAATGCTTATAAATTATTTTGTGTTCCTCAGACTTTGAGCTACACCCTTTGGAGATGAAACCAGTGTTATAGAGATAAAAATGTAGAAGAAGAAGTGTAGTTCCAAATAGAACATAGATATTCAAAGATATGCAGTCTTCAACAAAAAATGGAAAGTTGGAGCTCCAAATTCAGTTAAAGAAATAAGAGAGAACACTAATGAAATTACTTTTTTGGGCAAAATCTCTTTGTAGAAGAATGTTCAAATAAGCCTACTAGAACCAGAATGTAATATAAAATCAGAACATAGTTAAAATAATTTCTAGTAAAGTCACTGTGGGAGTAAGAATATTGCAGAAAAGCTGGTCATAGAAAAGAAACTCAAATCATGTAAATGTTAATTGATTCTATTTAAGAAAGAATGATAAAAAACAGATCTTCAGCGAGGTGCTTATAATACAAAGAGACAAGCTTTGATAAACTAAAGGAACTGTTTAATAAAGTCTGTTAAATTGAGAATCCTGAGGGATTTGCAGGGGGAAAAGGCCTGGAATTTCAATGTCAAAAAATTAAATACTACAGAATAGTACATCTCAAGTGATACAAAATGTTAGAGGACGTCAAATGCAAGAATAACGACTCCAAGAAGGATATTAAAAATAAGCATGAAGGAAATAAGAAGGGGATTTAACAGAGAAAAGAAAGCAGGAATCTAGAAGTAAAAGATTAAAGTTAAAATTGTCAAAATGGAATCTTAGTCTGGTCTTGAAAAAGATACTATGTAGAAGATAACCATAGGGTATTTGCTTTTTCAGACACATAAATTGAAATAAAAAGGCAYAGGAAAGAAGAAGGGAGCCTTTGCAGTGAGGATAACGTAGAGATTAAAGATAATCTAGGTGTGGCCAAAAAATGAAACAAACTTTGCCTCGGGTTTCAAAAAGGACAATTATGTTGAACTGGGAGGAAAAGCAGTGCAGTTAATGGGAGCTTTCATTCCCACACCCTTGTTATCACAGCCTTGATGGAAACAGAAGTCATGGGGCTTAATACACTCAAGTTGGGGGATTAGGTGGTCTCCCTTGCARGATTTGTAAAAAGCATTTTTAAACACACCTTTCAATTCAACTTCAGTATGGCTGTAGGACACCAAATACTGTGCCTGCAGTTAAAAGAGGAGAAAGTTAAGAGGCATATGTAAGCCTGTAGCTCTGTGTAGTATATTGCTTTAGGACAAATTGTGAAGGAAAGATATTCAAATACAACWAGATTTAAAACAACATGGATTTAATCAAATGTAGATCATCCTACATTTGATTAAGCAAGCAGATTTCTAGACATACATCTATATTTCTTGATATCTGATTTCAGATATCGAGACTTTGAGAAATGGTACCAACTAAGAAAYGTGTCATTTAAAATGGAGTGAATCAAGGATCTGTAAAAATGAGTAAAAAACCATCAGGCAATGCTGAAAGAGGAGCTGGAGATAAGCTGTCAGTTGAGTTCTTCAAGGCTATCTTGAGATGATTAATAGTTTGATGTCTGTTTTTTCTCAGCAAGAAAGAGAATAAACTGGTAATTTGCTTTTACCTATTTTATCAGCAGAGGACAATTGGGACATCATATAAAAGAGCTGAATGGTCTTGACCATTAAGAGGCTAGTAGCTYATGGTGGGAGGTTTGTTGTGAGGTGAGAGCTCATCAGCTGAAAAAGATGCAGAAGGACCCAGATGGAGTAGCTAGCTACAGGATTACAACAATCTCTTAATATGCAGATTTAAGAAAGGCTACTGCCTATGGATGAATTAGATTTCTTTCTAGAAGAGTCTGGAACCTATATAAGATCTCACAATACTTAGGAAATTTCTGGTTACCTCTATTCAAGAACTCAATCTGGAACAACTGTGAGAATCAGTACTAGAAGATCAAGGTAGCCAGATACTTAAATTTTTGAGATTGAAAAGGTRTTGCTCAACTCACTTAACAAAAATTTGACTGAAAGTTGATACAATTTCCATCTGCAAGTATGTCATAGTTAAACTCGAAGAGGTACCTGAGGCTTCACCTTGATGATCAGGGTTGACACAATGGGAATAAATTTAGCCTGGAATCAAACAGAAGAATTCTAGTGATATCAAACAAACAAACAAAACAAAGCCATATTTCTTCAAAAGATACTTTATGACCAGTGATAGAAATGACTGGACTCCATAACTCTTACTAATTCTGTGTTCCTACAGAGCATAAAAATGTTAAATAGTTCATAGGTCTGAAAGATTAGTATTCTGAGATCAAAGATGACAAATTTCTTTTTTATATGCCTATTGATCCTTATGACTAGAATTGCTTCTTGTGCTTTTACTTAAATTTATGGCTTCTTGATCTTCAAAAAAAAAAATCACATTTGTCTAGAAATCACCAGATGTGCATGGAAGCTTCACAGGTTGAAACTGTAAATGTTAACCGTCAGGATAAACTAACTAACAATTTCTAAAGAAAAAAAAAATCTTGACTCACTACAGTAAGCACATTTGCATTTCAAGATCTTTCTCCATCTTATCTTACACCAACCTGCCTTATTCTCCTACAGCACCTAATGTTTATCCTCACTTTGTAGCACATAGCACCCTCTTTCACGTACTCTATTTTCACCCAGAGGTGATTAACAACACCTGACCATTGCTGTCACCCTAGGCTCCAGGTCATCACACACACACCTGCACCCTCGTTACCACACATAGACTCTCGGTAAGTACAAGTAAACAGTCCTTTTAAGTTAAAGCTGTTCTAACGCTGGAAACAARGGAGAGGGAATTTTAATGGATTTTGAAGCAGTCATTACTGGGGCAGAAGGTAGGGAGCTACTTTCCCATAATGGGCCTAGAAACTCACTTTACATTTGTCAGTTAAATAAAATGGAGGGGACCAGGGCTGTGACTTCCTATGCTTCCAATAAATCTGTGAAAATAGTCTATATAAGCTGTACATGGTGCTAATGTAGCCGATGTCATTTATCCCAAAGTAAAAACTGCCTGTGGAATAATTAACTTTCACAAGTTAACAGTATTTATATGAAATACACACCATTATTTTGCAGTGAACACAGTGTTTTCGTTCCCATTTCCCTTCCTTGTATTCAAAATTACTTCTGGAAGGCAATTAGTATAGAGGAGACTGCCAAAGATGCTGAAACTCTCCTATGCACCTGCCCTATCAAGGAACATCATGAATGATATGAGTGTTTATAAGCTAGGAATAATACATCTGTGGTATCAGTTCAAAGTGCCAAATGAGTGTTTAATGCAGGTAGGTGTTCAGGAATGTTTTAAGAAAGTTTCTTATTTTTTTTCCCCAGACTGGATTGTTCTTCTCCTGCTGTATATGTGCATTGGCTGGTCCTCTGAATATTTTAAGACTAACTAGAGTTTTATATTGTGGTCAAAGACTCACTAGATTCATTTAACTTCATAGAAAATAAGCTTTTAAATGATGTTTAGGTCAAATTTCATATCATATTAGTAGAATTTCCTGACATAATAATACTTTACAGTAAAGCTTCCACGTACAACTTTTTTTGTGGAGTTATAATCTGCAATTTTAAAGGAAATAGCCTGGAAAACATTATGAAATGGAAAAATTCAAAATATATCTTCYTTGAAATTCACATCAATGAATTCACCAATCTCCAAAATTATGTCCCACATTTCCCTCTTTAATTATATTGTTCCAAAATTTTATCTGTTTGCACTCACCAACTTAGTCATCTTTTTATACTGTACTTAGAGTGATATATCTTATCATTTTCTGTAACTTACAAATAAAGTCAAATTATAGACATTAATAAATGTAACCATACAAAAAAAAAAAAAAAAAAAGGCATTTCCTCAAAAGCTCTAAATGGCAATTATAACTTTGTAAAAAACACCTGAAGCATACTTATATACTCGCTATATACATATATAAAACTTAAAAGCACCAAAGGGGTCAGTTTTCTCAAATTAAAAATGTTTATTTTTAAACCGCTCTGCACAGAATAATTATAGCTGTAACAATTGAAATATTTCCTTTGATAAGATGTTTGCAAACCGTTGGAAGATACAGCATTCTCTAACTAGGAATAGTATTACTGATTTATAGATTTTATGCATACTTTATGCATAACTTGTAGGCATACAATTACTGATTTTTATTGAGTTAATGTTATTATGCATACATTGTCAATTGCTACGTATTTTGAAGCTTCACCTTCATTTTTATATTATTTTTATGCCTGTTTTCCTGGAAAACTATATGGTTCTCCAAGGTTAGAGGTCAGCTTAATGGTACTAGCATGTTCTAAAAATAAGTTTTTAACTCCTTATTCTGATTKTAGCTGGTATACTTACTGGCTTTATCATCATAAATGGTTGCTTCCTAAATGTAATTGGAGATAAGCAAATATTATCTATCAGTAATGAGTGTAAGTTCTCCAAGTTCCTAGTTAAGTACTAKGAATGTTACCAACAACCTGCTTATGAAAGAAAATTATTTAGTGTTGCCTTCTGGAAATAAACAACAGTGAAAACCTGATGATTAAATTTAGACTTTTTCTATAAAACATCCTAAAAATGTTTTGAGGGAGGCTACCCTTTTAAATTACATATATGAGAATCYTGGAAATAGAAGTGGACTCCCAACAGGTATTTTCAACAATTTCACTTCTGCTGGAGCTTACTTTTGCAAGAGAAAAGGGCCTAAACCTTTTTTCAAAGGTAACCAATATCTGGCAAGTCCAGAGAAGTATTAGATTTGAGAAGGAAAAGCTTTCAATCACAAGATTAAACTCAGCAAAAAAAAAAAAGCAAAAAATGATGTGGAAGTGAGATCTAGCAATGACTGAAACCGTGATAAAAAGGTAAAGAGAAGTGATCTGGTCATCCCTTTCAGGAATTTGAGAAGATCACTATATTCTGGCCAAAGACAGGAGGCAAGATGTGGTCAAGTGTGAGAGGTGTAGAAGTCCCAGAAAGAAAGACAGTGAAGAGGAAATCCGCAATGGTGACAGAGAAAATCTTTTAGAGTCTGTAATGTCATTCATCTTTCAATAGACTAAGTATTTTTGTAGTGTCTAAGCAGTGATGACCAGCTAGACCTTCAAAGGTGAGGGTTATCTTCCATGAGAAGAGAGAAAGAAAGGATGATTTGTTTTCCTCCTTATTGCCTCTGCTATCCATTTCATTTCTGTTCTATATTCTTAATATTTATCCAGTTCTCTTCCTGTCCCTCTTTTTCCAGTTGCTAGTTTTCTCAAATCAAATTAACTAAAATCACTGAGTAACGATAATGACTTACCCATGACTTTACCTGCTTTTGTAAAGCATTTTGGGCTTCACAAAAGTTTTGTGGTTGTGAAACAAAGTCAAAGTGTCTCTTCATGGTCTAAATTCAGATATATTCTTAAGAACCTTCTAGGGTCATAATCAGTGAAATTGAATTAATCTTTCATCCAAAATGACAAAAGAGTACTCTAAAGGATGATCAGTTTTATGTAACAGTTATGGCATGTGTGAATCAGTAATCCAGTGGTGTTTATTCCTTGTCTAAGTATCTTGGGAGTTCAGAGGAAAAAAAAAGAGAAAACTGTGTGAAGGTTTAAACAATGTAAATAAAAATAATACGTTTTCTTGGCATATGGATCAGTTTCAGGTCTAAGAGAACATACTATATTTCACCATATATAAGTACAATTTTAGTTTTTAGGAGAACTGGCTATAAGAAATAGCAGTAATAATAATTTTTTAAAGTTCTTATTTCTCAATAAATAATTTGGAAATATATATATGGAAATATAATGGAAAATTTTGGTTATATGAAGTATCTCCCAAACTTAAACATTGAAGCACTTCAATCACACTAGCAAAAACTGGCAGCCTTAGAAAAGTTTTGCTATGTAGTGATGAAATATCCATTTCCACTTCATTTCCAAGAAGAGTTATTCTGGTTGACCAAATTATCCATGTTTAAATCCTTGCCATCCAAAATATTATAAGAGGCCGAAGAAGGTTGGCATTTTCCTACCTAGACCTGGGTAGATTTGATGATTGGAAAATTCACAAGAAAGTATTCCCTAATCTCTTTCTGCTCTCAAATCAGCCTTCTGAGTCGCCCCATCTATGAGGAAATGCAGAGGAAAGGGTTGTTCTGCTGGGCTCTGCTGCTGCTGAACAGCTCCGCGAGGTGTCAAAGCCAGACCTGTGAACTTAGATGGCCTAATGTGCCCCGAGAGGCCACGGATCATTTCTGCTGCATAAGGGCTCCACTGCTCCCCGACCGCTCTACAATCCCCATCCTGGAGTAAACTAAATCATCTGAAAATAATCCTGGCATTGATGAATGGAGCAGGCAGAGCAGCAAGGAGGACACTGCCCTATTGTCCCTCTAAATTTCCTTGCACTTACCGTGAATATTAAAAAATGGCAACAATCAGCTAGGATGTTTTAAAATGCCTGAATTTTCCATTGAATCAAGTAGAATGACTATGCACACAGAAATACATATAAATATCCATCTTTATGCAAATTCAGAGAAAAGCTGACACATTCTGTTTTTTCTTTTTTTCTTTTTTTTTTTTTTTTGTGAAAGAATCATTAGGTTTTATGTGCAGACACCTCTATTTTAAATCAGTGGGCTAGATGAACTAATCAGAACTACTCAGCTTGCATGGCATCTCCCCTCAACCCCCAGCCTCCAAAGAAAATAATAATTGCCAATGGTTTTAGTATGGAATCACTTCATTAATTCCAACTACTACTCTCATATATGAATGTGTTATAACTCAGTTCTGGGATCTATTAATTGACCTAGTTAATTTGATCCCTAATAGCCTGTAATTASAGATGTGTAAAATGGCATGAAAAAAGTCTTTGCAAGCAGACATCTCCTGATCGGTGGGTGATTCAGTAAAGCTTGTTATTGAGATTTGTCCTTTTATCTTAAAAGGCTCTAGAAAAGTTTGCACTAAAAGGGAGGAGAGTGAAATGTGTGAAAAACAAGGAAAGCAGATAACCTTTGATGCAAAGTTAATATTCATTTACCCATGTGTCCTAATCTAATTCCCAAACTCTACTGATATCTGCCAGAAAAACATTGTTAGCAAAGCAAACTGGAATCAGGAAGAGAGAAAAAAAAATGAAGTTCTTAGAAATGCACAAAAAAGCCTTCATTCAGCTCTTTTGAATGCCAAACTGCATTTTGGAGTGTCACAGCTTTGTCCTACATGCCAAGCAGCGTATCTGCTAAGAAGGAGAGGATCTTTCACCCTGCAATAGAGTAACAGAGTGGAAACCTTAGCAAATTGAGCACCCATTAGAAAAAAAATATTTTGAGAGAGTAAATTGCTGAATACARATGTGTTATAATAAGACATTTCATTTGAAAAGTTCCTGCAACATTTAGACAGATTGAGTTTTAGGGAGGAAGTGACTCTGCAGTCAATGCCTGGCCTGCTCTGCTGTCAGAGGAAATAAGTGAAACTAAAATGAAGTGATAATATACTGTAGGAAATTTAAGAGAAAGAAACGCAGAGGAAAAATGGCAATCTGGGACCATACAGCTGATCCCCAAAATAGACACAATGACCAGTGCCAAACTAGCTGCCAAAAACAGTAGATTGTAAAATTACCTAATACCTATGTCATGTTTACTTTATATTTACATTGGGGAATGGGCTCCCCAACAGACACAAGCCTTGACAGTATTTTTGTCCACTGTCACTATCATTATCCTCCATCTGCTCTGCCAAATTTCCTTTCTGTTTCTTTTTGTGTATTCATCGGTGCAGTAGTAAGGAACTACCTTAATGACTACAGCATATTGCTCCTGGATTAGCAGCAGATACTGTACTGCTCCTGGCTCATAGGCAGAGCTCTAAGTAGGAGACTTAAGTGCAGCAGGGGCTCCATTTAAAACCATTTCCTTTTTGCAAAAAAAAATAATAAAAAAGCTCACAGAAACCAGGAAAGTTTTGTCCCCATTCACTGCTAGAGATGTGATGTATGGTTTGGCTAAAAAGAAAAAAAACGTACGTCTGTCTGCRAAATGCAGGGTAGTACCCACCAGCTCTGCCGAGATGGCTAAGTCCTGACAAGATGCCTCAGTGTGATGGGTAGCCTGAAACGCTGGCAGAAAACTCTGCTTAGTTTGCTCAAAACCACAGATAGAGAAACCGCAGTTTTGAGAAAAGGGCAGCTTTTGAAAAGGACACGTGTTTGGTGCCTGAACCCTGCGGGTTAATACAGGGACCCGCAAGCACAAGGAGGCCTTTTTATCTGTGCAGCCGCCGGCTAGATGCAGCAGYGGCTCGTCCAAGCCTGGCACATCTTTACTCATTCCGCACTCTGAGGCTTTCTAAAGTGAGCTCTCCAAAACTTATCTCAGTGCTCCTTTTTTGTATGTATGTGTGCTGAGCACACTTTTTGGTGCTGAGCTCAGTCAAGTACCGAGAAAGTAAGCAGGGTAGGTTTCTTAATRAAAACAAAACCCTTTTCAAACAACTTGCACTGAGTGGGAAGGAGAAGCCAAAGAAACAGGAAGAAAGGAAAAAATGACAAAGAAGAAGAGCCAAAGGAAATTTGGCCTGCAACACTTCCTCAGGAGTATTATAGTATAAGGAAATACAGTGGAAAAAATATATAGATATAGAAAAGGTTAAGCTATACTATGGAAAGTTTCTTACTACAAACACATTCAGAAATACTCACTTGTGATCCACAAAGTCAGGAAAAATGAAGTGACCTTAAGCTTCAGGGACCTTGGATGGTGCATGGCCAGGCTGCCTGAGTGCAGACCAGGCAGCTTTGGGTTAAAAGGCTTATGATCCTGATGCTGCTCCCACAGAACTCAAATACAAAACACACTTGGACATTGAACCAGGCATGGACTGATGAAGGCCAGTAGAAATGAGCAGTGGTGTGACAGCTCTGTGACCGTGCTGTCACGGGCTGCATCTAAGGTGGGTGCTGCCCTTGTAGAGCTGCCACCAAGCCCTACTGCGTCATGCACAGCAGCCTGTGGAAACGGGACTCTCAGCACGCAAATAAAATATCATGATGACTTTTCCTTAGGGCTTTCACCACTTAAAGCACCACCTAGAACATCAGCACAAACAGGAGGTACTTTTACTTTTCTTCAATTTTGCCAATGTATTCTGATTTGGAAAGTGCCATGCATTATAGATATAAGCAGAATAACTACAAACTCATGTTGATCCAATCAGCAAGTCCCATAACTTGGTTGTGAATGTTTACCAGGTTTTATAAGCAATAATAGTACTAAGATGTTGTGAACATATCAGAATCAAGCTGTGGACCAACCTGTAAGGTCTGCCAAGCTTTCCAAGTGCTCTTCTTCAGGTATGACTCYTCTGCTTAAATGACACATTGGAAATTGTGGCTGTAAACATTGTTAAAAGACTATCAYGCAACAGCATTACTCTTTCTTCAGTAGCTTTTGAGAAGCATTTCAGAGATTTTTCTCATTACTAGTGACAGGAAATTAGACATGATCATATTTTCTTGAGCTCAATGTGGTATTGCTGATGCTTACATATTTACATATATATATATATATGTATGCTTACCATTTTGAAAAGGAACAGYATGGAAAGAACATTGATGTTACAGACTATAAAATATGATCAACTGCTAAACCTCCAAAACTCAGTACTCATTTAAAGTGTGTCAGGGTTGGAGATAGGCCTGAGATCCCTTACAGGGGATATAATTTCAGTGAGATGCCTTAACTGGACAACTGCAAGCGGAGACAACTATTGATCGCATGGGMTAAGAAGGGGAGCCTGGAGAAGTGAAATGCATGTTATCACAGCAGGAGTTAAAGCACATGCTAACATTGTGAGTGAGCCTAAGTGGTGTGGCTCAGAAGTATGTGGTGTCAGCTTGTGGACATGCACTGGGAGGAGGCTCAAGAAGGAAGTCTTGCAAAAAACAGGTCCCTTAGCATTAAGAGCTTTGAAAACCAGCAGGGACTGCTTAAAATAAATCCTCTAGTTTATAAGCAGCCAACGTAAAGGGCTCAAGGGGGTGTAATATGAGCATGGCTGCTCAATCCTCTGAGCGAACACGATGCAGTATTCAGCATTACTTGTAGTTTTGACATTTTTCTCAGAACTAATAATGGAAGCGGCAATTCACTCTCTCCAGAGAGAGGAGTGGAAGGCGTTTTAGCAGCCTGGATATATCTGTACACAGGGTTGACAAAAACGGCAGGACAGATCTGGAAACTCCTCCTGGAGTTGTTTCTATGCGCACAGAACAGCAGCATTTAGATCCATTTGGTAAAGAAATAATGAATGGGATTTTGGAGCAGCTGACTTCAAAGAAGAGGTATGGCAGTATTCTTGTGGGTCTTATGTTCTTATAGATGCCACTTGAATAACGTTAGCTTCAGCTATCTTAAACCAAGTCCACAAACTCAAAGATAGACCTTTCTTACTGACCTTTTGAACCTCACCAAGGTAATGTGCTCTTTGAAGACAGGAAGTTGTTCTATAGGTATGTTTCTGGATTCTAACAAGTGTAAAGTCAAGAAAGAGAATCTGTTTGCATGTCTGGCTAAAAGAAGAATATAACATTATCACTACTTGTCATTACTACTACTTGGAGCCAGCTCTGTTAATATATTCATGAATCTAGAGATAGCAACAGGCTCCTAGGACATAGGATACATAGGATACATGAGATACATCTTTATCCTTTACGAATGCCTAGTCTTTCAGATTCAGATCTTTCACAAATATAATTTTACACCATAAGAATTAAGACTTTGAAGAAACTGAGGATAAACACAGGTTCAAACCTCTTCTCAAACCTAGAGCACTCCTGGGAAAACAATTTTAAGGAAAGTCAATGCTGTGAGCTCATGTCTGAATTCCTACTCCAGAGATGAACTTTCTTTAGAGTAGATTGCCACTTCTTGATTTGGTAGTTTATAAGAACAGTGTGGTTACTTTGAGACCAAACTACATCTAGCTACAAACAAAAAAGTGAATAGATAGTATGGGTCCTTTAGGTGTGCCTAAGTCAGCCCTGTATCAAACTGCTCTGCTTACAGCAAAGCCTACAGTCTCCCAAAACCTTCAGATTGTTACAGTGCACTGCACTACAGGCCAGGCTTTTTTTTTTTTTCTTTCTTTCTTTCTTTTTTTTTTTTTTTATGAGAATAACATTTTACCAGAATTCCTTCTTTTCTCTCCTTGCCCTCCCTTCTAGATACCTGTGTAAGAAGAATTATAAATGAGAGGAGACAGGTCATCTGGAAAGGCTTTTATATCATGCGTGAGTTTTCTTCATTTGTTATTAACCCTGTGTGTGAGCACAGTGAGATGAAACACTCTTTGCACCTTTTAAGTGTACTTGAATTATACCCAGCGCTTCTTCATTCCTTGTTCACATGAGCTGCTCAAGTGTGAACTACCCTCAAATATGCCAGGCTGAGAGGAATTGTTCAAACAGAGAATTGCTTTACTGGAATTGTACATACATGAGGAACTGTTTTCTTTTCATAAGCTTATCATAAAATAAACAGCAGAGTCTGCACAAAATACATATTTGACTCCTGGCTATCCATTCATAGGGCATGATTTAAAGGCTCATTTCCTCCTTTCTCCTTCATGTGCATCTACAGTAAAGGGAATAGGGAGAAAGAAAATATTTCCTGACAAAGGAGCATCTGGCTAGCAGTAAGATATGCAAAGTTTAGGATAAAATAAAATGTTTTGAGATACCTAAATCAATATATAAGGTATCTCCCATCAAAGACACAATTTAGGAGGATCAGAAAACAGAAGTTCTGCTAATTAGTTCTACTAAGAATAAAAAAAAAATCAAGTACTTTTTATATTTATATCTATGTCTACCTTTGTCAGGACTTCAAAGAGAAGATGAAAAATAGAGATGTATATCTGATCTAAATATCTAGTCTGCATTTACAGAGTCCAACTGACTCTGGTTAGCACGGAAAAGTAACAATTCTAGGGACAGGTTTTTCTGTCATATTTTGGATGTTTGCTGCATGTGAGGTAACAGCTGAACTCAGTGCCTCATTTTTCCACTGACTGTATGAATAGTCTAAAAAGCTTGCTCAAATGCAAGCCTCTACACAACAGGCATATAAACTTCAGTGAGATGAATCCTTCCATGGAAGTCTGTGAGATCTATGGATATAGGACTGCTAGTTATTCCAAGTATTACTCTTTTCATTTATGGCTCAAGTGGTGCTCAAACAAAATTGCAAACTAGTCTGCCTGCTAGATGTAGGTAGGACTGTATTATGAAAAAAATATGGAGAATGAGAATTGTGGAGAAATGGAGAATTATGAGTATTTGAAGATAAATTTGATTGTTTATAGAATAGAAAATACAAAACTAAAAACTCCAAAATTTGTATTTTTTAACCAATCATTTGACCACCCWTTGTTAAAGCAAATGAACAAATAAAAAACCTAAATCACACTATTATATTAAGTAACTATCTGTTTTCATTCTAAAGTAAGTGAGAGAGCAATTATGTCATGACTAGTCACCTTTAAAGATTTCCTTTTAGACAATAGCTTCTGTTTATCATCAAGATAGGACTGAATGAAAAGCGAATAACTCCTAAAGCATTCTGGCCTAATAGCACATAGGGAGGAATTTGGAAAACATTTCTTCATCAAGCAGATCTACTAACAAAAACCAAAGAAACTACAATTATTAAAATTACCTCACTGATTTTACCAATGCCTCTTAGTTGGGTATGAAAGCACCAAGATTGTATGCAAAAAATTTAAGATTCTAAAGAAACAAAATGTTTTATTCTTTCTTCTGACTTGAAGAAGTCAGAAAATAGCAAAGCTCAGCTGTTCCAATAATTGAAAAAGCCAGTATTCTCACAAAAACTTCTCAGACCCGCATAAAATGGATGTAGATTTTCTGTGAAAGATGTAGCAATTTACATTGCAAAGAGAAAACATGAATGAACCAGAGCTGTATGTTGTTGACAACTATTAGGAAAGAAAGAAAATGGAGAAGAGAAAGAAAGACAAAGAGAGAATAAAAGAAGGAAAGAAAAACGAGGAAGGCAGACTGTCAGGAAAGCAGGCAGACATAGACTGGTTAAAATAACTTCAGATTGGAGGATGCATGTGAACTGTGAAGTTAGTGGTTCTTTCTCATCTATAGTATTTTACAATGACGTACTAATCTAATACTAAATACTAGGATTTATTAATCATTATCACTAGCATGAATCAATCCTCTAGGACACTATACATTATAGTGKCTTATCAAATATATATAGTTTATGCTTCCAGCAGCTGAATGTCTTGAATGAGTCCTCTCAACTTTTGGACTTTATTCAAAATCTATACAATTTTGGATAGAGGGCTAAGAATTATTTTGCTGCATTTGTATACATTTGAAAATCATGCATCCTATCCTAGATTTAGGTCAGAATGAAAAGTCATTAAGATCTATGTTTGTTTCTCTTCAGAATTCAATATTGGTTTGTTAAAAATTTCTTTTCTTAAGAGCTCTTTTTTTAAAAAAAAATCAGTAACTTATTCGTATGTACTTTTGGATCCCATTCCTTTGTGCAGATTATTGTTATTGTTTATATACATAATTCCATTTCACAATTTCTCTTACTGTTCTTCCCACTTGCTCATATCACAGTTTATTTGTTCTCACTGGATTCTGTCATGAGTGGAATATGAGCAAAAAAAAAAAAAATCATGCTTAAGTGGAGTAAAATTTTGTCTTTRCTTTAGAGATCGATTCTTTTTTCTCTTTTCCAGTATAGAAAAAGATAGTGATGGTGTTTCACTGTCTTTATGTTGTAATAATGTGATATTTAKCCAGCCCATTTTTTTGGAGTCATCAAACTATGGTAATATCAGATTAGAGTTATGGGAATTTTAGACAATGTATTGCTGTCAGTCCCTATAGATAACTAAACAGCATACAGCTCTATTGTTGTTGCCTTCTAACAAACTATATCTCATATCTCATGTTAAAAGAAGAATAGTTTAACATKACTTGGCAATGATTAAAATAATATATTTTAATACCAAAGATCAGAAGGACATTTCAGTAATCATGTTTTCTATTCCATACCTAAACTGTTGTTGTATCAGTAGCATTTATAGATTTATAGACACTAAAAATGCATTTTTCTTCAAACCTACCCCTTGATTTGTGGAACAGGAGCCAACTTGAAAGGTATGTAAAAAGTAAATCTGAATCACTCTTTTGCACTTGTTAAAAGCACAGAGATTTTCTATGGTTGTAGCTCTAATTTTAAAAAAAGAATTCAGGGCCAATGTTTGCCTGATGGCCAAGACACTCCAAAGAACTCACCTTCCACTTCGAAATTACTTTTGAGTAAACTTCGACACTTGCATTGTTTCTACAGCTCTCCAGACCTGTTCTTTTTCAGTAGATAAACTACTGCTATGTTTTCAATTCAGCTTGTGAATGCAGACATATTAAAAGCCCAAATGAGAAGTTTGCTGTTTTGTCTTCTTGTTTGCTTGTTTGTTTGTTTGTTTTTTGAGGTGGTAGTAGCAGTGGACAAAACTATCCACCCTTCTCCTTCTCAATGAGGCCTCAGCACAGGTTCCTGGAGACACAATTGTGTCAGCATCTTTTCAGAGCTCCAACCCCATGCAGCCAACAAGTCAGGCAGCTTATCAAATGAAGAGCCAGCCACTGATTATGTTTATCTTAATGATAGAAAATTAGTCTGTGTGACTATATGAAAGATAGCAACATACTTTTGTATGCAGTACTTACAAAGGCACAACTATAGATGTATGGCTTTGCACTGCAGTTATTTGGATGCTCAGACTTGAAAACTCATCACCCTAGTTCCTGATGTAGTGACAAAAACCTTGCCCTGAGATCTTCAATAACTAGTAATTCACACAGCCTGTCTGGTGACATGATTTTTCAAGTATAACCAGTCTYGTATGTCTCAAAAGCCCAACACAGAAGGCATTTTTGTTAGATAAGACACCTGTAGCTGCCCTTTACACTGAAAATGATTTCAGAGGACCATGCATTTTGATGTATGACAGTGTTGAGGTGGCTGTAGGAAATACCTTTCTGATAAAATATATTGCTGTGCACAGATAGYGGAGGAGACAGAACAATAATGGTATTTCGCCTCGGCTCATATATCCTACATCTAGTATATAGGATGTAATATTACTTTAGAAATTTACTGTGAGACACTAGAAATGATACCTGCATTTTCTTGGCCTACCTATAAAGTGCTTTTTGGTGTAAGGATACAGTCATTAAAAGAAAGAATTTTTTCAGCAATTTACTTATAGCAGATAATAGTACCTGGTAATTTATACAACTTTACAGACATTTATATAACTGAGCAGCTTCAGTTCATAATGTCCCTGGGAAGTAATGTAGGTAAGATGAATTAGAAGGTGTAAGTGAATTGTAACATTTTCTAATAACCTTAAAGCACATTCTTGTAAAGAATGTAGTAATGGTAATCTGCTAGTACCAGCAGTTCATCTCCAGGACCCTTTCCAAAGAAATTAAGAGTGTAACCAGAGAAACAACATCACCCAACAGCACAACTACTAGCTGCTTATCTCGGGTGGCAAATCTCAATTTAAGTGTTCAAGCCACGCAGTCACAAAGAGAAATGTAACTCAAAAGMTCATTTTTAGGTCATTTTACTAAGAACCTTGAAAAATCCTTATTATTTTATTTGCAAGGCATGTTGGAAACCTGGCATATACCTGTATGGTGTAGGTAAAGAAGGAGCTAGAAAAGTTTCGCTTTAGATTATAAATGAATACCTAAATACAACCTGTTGTTCTCCATCTAGATTTTTCAGTTCTCATTGGTATCAGCCACAAGTGGCCATGATCACATATGCTCAGGTCTCACGTGCATATGAATAAACAAACCAGTCAGGGAACCTAACATGAAGAAATGAATACATTTCAGGGGGAAAATAAAACATTTTTGCAATTTCGATGAGGAATAGTTAGTGCACTGTACTCTAAAATATATACAAAGTTCATAGATCTTGACAGTCCTGTGTAGTCTGATCTTTTTCAGTTGTTTAAGCTTATATCATGTCTTCATAGCAGCTATAATCTCCACTGAGTTCCTGTTATTGACAGAAGAAACAGGCCACAATCCAGGAAAGCACTTAAACACAGCTTAGCTTTAAATATGTGAGGATGTACTGAAATCAATGGGACTAATCTCACGCTAAAAAGTAAGCACATGCTTAAGTTCTCTGCTGGATCGGGGCCATAAAATAATGCAGTTTTGCCAATAAATAACTTGTCCATCAGGAAAAATTCTATTGAGACTTATGGAATTCATAAAAAAAAAATCTACTATTGTCAATGGACAAGAAATTTCTAATTTCTTGGTCTTGTTTCTGAAGTCTCAACTGAGTTGATGTGAGATCAGAATCAGGGGTGAGGCTTCTAACTGCAGTGTATTTGGCTTACAGGAGTCATTTTATGATCCAGGAGGCATTTACTGTATGTACATTCACACAAGCTGAATCTGGAACATTTTCTTAGCTGACTTAGGAAAGTTTCCAGAAAGCAGACATACAAATTAAAGCTTCTGGAACAATAGTCCTGATTCACTGCACATATTAGCCTGGGATCATAACTAGATTTTCTTTTTTTTTTTTCTTTCCTTTTTTTTTTTCAGGATATATTATAAATCTTACATTTCTAAATCAAGAAGAAAGCATAGCTTAAGCATACTTGTCATCTGGACATATCCTTTTTCTCAAGAGCCAGTTGAAAGAGATTAAGTTGATAGCTTTTAGCTGTCTTAATTGATTGCCAAATAAGTTACTTTTCTTTATTGCTTTACAAAAAATAAAGAAAGAAAAAGGAAAAAGGAAAAAAAGAAAAAGGAAAAAGGAAAAAAAGAAAAAAGAAAAAAGAAAAAAGAGAAAAGAGAAAAGAGAAAAGAGAAAAGAGAAAAGAAAAGAAAAAAGAAAAAAGAAAAAAGAAAAAAGAAAAAAGAAAAAAGAAAAAAGAAAAAAGAAAAAAGAAAAAAGAAAAAGAAAAWGAAAAGAGAAAAAAAGAAAAAAGAAAAAAAAAAGAAAAAGAAAAAGGAAAAAGAAAAAAAGAAAAAAGAAAAGAAGAAGAAAAGCCTGATGCAACGGACTTTCACTTCTCACAAAAACTGAAAAGAAATGGATATTTTTCCAGTGGTGTGAAAATGCAATTATGTCTGCCAGGAATGGGTGTAGAGAAAGCAGGAGAATGCAGTTTGGCAGAGGAGTGCAGAAACTGGCACAATCCCTCATCTAGAGCCAAATCTGGCATGTAATGAAACTGTTCTCTCTACTAAGACATTAAATTTTTGCATGACTACTGGAAAGTTATAACATGAGTTGAAAAATGCAGAAGAGTGACACTGGAATTATAAAACCTTTAAAGAGCATTTAAACAAAATATCCAGAGAGCAGACCATAACATCCGTAACGGCCCAGCTGCAATTCAATCAATGAGATAAGATGTTAGGCTGAATTAGAGCTAAAGGAACAACTTCAGATAATTTTTTTTTTTTCACCAGCAAACTCTGTTTGGTGAAAACTGAACTGTTTGAGTGAACAGATCTGTTTTGACAGAGCTCCCTGTTTAAAACATGCTGAGGGAAAATATTTCAAAAGAGTAAATATTTGTCAGTGAAAATCTTTTGTTTTCTCTTTTGCAATTACTTTATTACAAAATATGTTCATATTTGAATAGTAAGGAATATCTTTAACAACATTTAAGATTCAAATAGTTCATAATTACTGGGGCCATGTTCTTAAGAACTGAGGGTACAGGGACATATCAAAGTACTGTTGGGAAAGAAACAAAAAACTGCTTGCTGTGAGAGCCAAATAACAAACATAGGCATATTGCTATAGCAGGGGGAATCCAACTGTGTTTTCATTCAGAATTTAAGATTTCATTAAGAAACATTAAAGAACTACAAACTTCCTCTCATTTGACATTTAGACGGCAAATGATCCTAATATCCTGAGGAAATACTCAACTTTCCCTTCGCTAAATGGACACTGATATTTTGCAAGTCCAGCAGTGTCAGCAAACCAGACACTCCAATGAGAAGGCGGAGCAGAAGACGGATCATGAACTAAACATTGAAGAAGGATGTATTGTTTGCAGTCCCTCTCTGTGCTCCTGGGTGTTGAAAGTGAATGCTGCCCATTAGGGACATCTGCAAATATAATTGCAAAATAGAAGATTTGCAGTTTAGCTGCCTGCAAAAAATAGAATGATTGGGCAGCTAATTTTCAGGAGTTTTAGAAAGGTTAATTAAGCTGTTCTGTTATTGTATGAATATGTAATTTGCATCTGTGAAAGAAGGTCGTACAGATGCCAAATCCTTATGATTTGTGGCAATGCATAGGCCATATTGAAGTGGTTTAAGGTAAATCCTGAGCACAGGCTGGTAGAGAAACAGCTTTCCAACTCTAATACCACAGAGGTAGCATCTCCTACCAACTGTTACCACATGGGCAACACGAAAACTTAGCTGGMGTAAAGGCTGATGGGAAAATCCTTACATGTGAGAGAATGCAAATTAACATGAATCGCAATATAGCCCGTGAACCTCACCTTCTCCCATGCCTAGTAAGTAGATGGTCACCAAATCACATGTACTCTTCTGGACTGAAGAATTTTAAAAATTGTTTTACTTTGTATTACTGCCAAACACCTATTATAAAAGAGTGGCAGCACATACAGTAACCAATCACATGTAAAAAAACTTGTAAATTGCTATTATTCATGCATTTTATTCATGCAGGGTTGAATTCAACAGTCCAAATATTTGAAATTGCATCTTTTAGGCTTTGACAGTGTCCTGAACATTGCACTGTTGACTACTACTAAATGAATTTCCTTTCATTTTGAACAGAAGCCCCTGGAGCTGAGCCACTTTCCTAACTAATATCTTGATGAAATGTGTGCACTTCTCATGAAGAAAGTCCACTTTTCAAGCATGAAGAATTTTCTGAAATTTCAGCAGATAAAATTCCTCGGAATTGTTTCTTCTTAGGCAGTACATGTCTGTATAGAAAAGRTTACAAGAGGCCTGCCAAGGGAGAGGGCTGCAATCTAAATTACTTTCTGACGCAAGCCTTGAAGTATATCTCATAGCAGCTGTACATTGTACTGCACGTARCAGAATATATCATTAGAGATATCATTGAAGTTTCAGTGACACTTGTTCAAATTTATTCAAGTGTAGCTGACTGGATGGGAGTGGGAATTCCTCAGAAGATGCTTGAGATGGAACAGAATCCTGATTCTTTCTCTACTCAGCCTTGCAAAACTAGAAAGAAGAGAGTAAAAGTTCCTCATTGATACCGAAAAAATAAGAAATCATTCAACATTTGGAAGGAAGGACATGGTTCTTCATGAGTATGCATTAYATTATTCAGTAAGGACCAAAATGGAACCCTGTTTTTCTTGCCTAGAAAAGCTTTGCCATCACTCTGAACAACTCCATTATATYTAAAGAACAAAGGTATCTATCTCAGAGTGCKCCTGCTCAACAGCTACATCTAATTTGTAAAATAGTGGGCAATGGTGCTATGAAGTATCCAGCCTGTTTGTTTTTGTTTGTTTGCTTGTTRTTCCTCAGGAACAACAATTTTCTCCTCTATCACATACTCTGTTAAAAAAGATATAAAATATTTTCCTCAATAAGTAAATGCTAGCCTTAATACACTAAACCGAAGTTTTGGAAACAAATTATAATTTTTTTTCTCATGTTATTATCATTAATAAAAAAATGGCATTTTCATTTTCATTATTGCTAGCTTGACAAACTAGTAAGAGAATTAAATAAGAGATGCGGTGCATGTGGCTAATCTTAAAATATTAATGCTGTGTCTTACAGTGAATGCAGTGTTTTGTCCAAAAGCATTTTTTAAGTTTAAGCAAACTTTTTCCTCTTTATGTGTGTTGCAAAACATATTTTTATAAGAAAAAGCTGGGCTAACAAAAAATTTGAAAACTCATTGTTCCTGAAAAAAAAAAATGGGCCTGGATTTGTCACTGAATTTGGGATAATACATGAGTGTTCATGTGCTGTGGTGCAAGGCTAGGCTGGTATGTATTCGGGATGACCRACATAACTTACTCATTTGCTTTGCCACCCCAAAAAATACAGCCATCCCAAAGTTATATGGCTAAAACGTTTTACCAAAGCAATCACGTGTTATTTGCCTTGCCACACCCCATTCTTTATGGGAGACGAATTTGGGAAGGTGATCTTGCATTGAGTCATATGCTTCGCATGTAGAGGTGTCAGTCAAATGCCTTTGCTAGGACCCCTCAGTCATTGATCATCATTGAACATGTCCTTATTTTCAATTGCCACTCTGTAATATGCTTATGCTAACACCTAAGAAAATTGCATTTCAAATGTGTAAGAGAGTATATGTAATACAGAAAGAGGCTATTTTTTAACACCTCCATATTTAAGCGCCTGCAGAATAGCTATTTGGAAACTGAAAAATTGACAAAAATCACTGCGCTCTACAGCTACAGATTGATAAATAAGTGCCAACATACACGTTATTGTGGAAAACCAGTTACTGATGTAGGACTGAGTCACTGTCCACCACAAACTTAACAAACAGGTTGTTACATATATCCATGTAGAAGACATTGAGGAGAGGTAGATGTTTGAGAATGGAGAAAAATAATTTCTTTAGCAAGCTGAATTGCAGGAAATGTTCTTTCAAAGAGTTAGCTCATGATAATGAAGATTAAATCAAAAAAATGGTGTGCAAAATGTAGATTAAATGATCAACTTTGGTTTGTATCACATCCATCAAAGCAGAGTTTTTCTGAGGCAATTTCAAAATCTTTATTTAGTAGGTTATCTGTAAGTCTTATAATTTYATACTAGTAAATTTTCATCCTGCTTTTATCAGTATCTGAAATTTCAAATCCGCATAATACAATACAGGCATATCAGCTAACTTCAGCAAACCATCAGTGTTTGATGGATACTGTTTTAAAAAGTTGTCAGATACAGGAGACATTTCACTTCTAATAAATATCCACATACAGGAAAATGGCTTTTTCTATGTGAATGAGAAAAGATGGTGAGAGTATTAATAATTGAGAATCATGCCAGATTTATGAAAGTAAACAACTGAAAGATGACATGCTTTTATTTCTCAAAATTTTTAGCATTCTTTATATGATGAATTTCGTTGTAGAAGAAAATGTCATGCTTTTTGGCCTTGTTCGCTGAAATACTATCACAATAGCAGTAAGAGAACTTACACAAAGATGGTTTCTACTAGATTAGCACCTATGGATCTTATTGTTCAGTGAACATCAGAGTAATGTTTTGATTTTAATTGACACTGTCTTTTGTCTTTTGTTTAATGGGAAAGAGTAAAATATGTTGCTTCTGTGACTCATTCTCCTCCATAAAAAAAATCTGTCTTTAATTCCTATTAATCATCCTTTCTCTATTGTCCAGTTTATGGCATAGTGGGTAGTAGGTACGCATTTGTAATCCTAGCATTTGTAATCCCAGCCTGGTATCTTTTGTGTGAACAGTACAATCAACACCAGAGTGATCAGAGGTATTGAAATATTTAGTGAGACACAGCAGTTTTGTCAAATCTTTTGAGAGAAAACAGGCTCTGGTTTTGGCCTGGCATGCTTTTTGGGCAGCAAGTTCCTTGGCCTGATTACCTAGTTATCTGCCTCTTTTATTCCCTTGGAATTTTGGAATTTTTAATTTTTAATCCCTTTCAGTTTTCCAATTCCTGTTCAGAAATTCCTTTACGTGGAAAATGTCAACATAATTTTGTATTTGTGCTGATTTAGAAAGAAAACAGATGTTGGTGCTCTGAAATATTACATGAACAGGAACAAACATTTTACATCTAGCTTTAAAAAGAAAAGTACAGTTATTAAAAAAAAAAAAAAAAAAAAAGAGAGAGAGAGAAAGCCCACCTGTGGCAGACAGTGTACCTCATCTGTCCTTTCATGCAGGTGAAGGATGAAGATAAGGTGATTCTTGCGATAGTCATTAGGGGTTGTCATGGGGCTGGATCAATTTCCCACACAACTTTAACAGGAAGCTATTACTATTTTTCCTCTACTCCTTTCCCTAAAGCCTTTTCCTGACAGGTCTGTCAGTCTCTTCTGAGCTTCAGCACAACCTCAAATCTACCTTGGTATTCAGAGTGTGTCTTCTCTGCCCTCCATCTCCTTCTTTCTGCCATGCCTCTGACATTGCCAGTGCTGTGGTTCATAACTCTCTTTAACAAGGTGTTCTCAGCCCCTTTGCTAACTGCTGTACACAAGGTCTAGTGCTTCTATCTATAAGTCTGGCATGCTGTATTGACCCTTTTAGCCACAAAGAAAAAATTCATCTTCAATTCTTAGGTTCATCTTCTTACTAACCAAACATTTAGACCAAATATTTTAGGYACAATGCATTGAATAACATTGAACAAGGTGAAGCTCCCTGCCCTACCTCTTTGATTAGCATTGCTGCTTGCAGAGTCAAGCTGTTTAACTAGTTCATGAATCAGTTCCTTAAAAACAACTCCAGCTTGGGGTATGATGGTAAACCAAAATCAGGGTCTGTTTATGACTCCAGATTTATACCTGTGCAAATTACAGAAGTGTTTGTTTTACTTTACACAAGTACTAAGATTTGCCTTCCTTCAGACATGAAGACCTGTGGAATATCTGTAAAGAAACCGTTTACTGTAATACTTTCTAAATCATGGAGGTATGTTGAGACAGAAGTCAAATAATTCCTGCTTCTATTTAATGGCATTTTTTCTGAGTTAGAAGAAAAATAAAAATGAAAAGAAAAACAGAGTTCCTAAGACATAATGCCATAACTTTATAGAAATCTTCTACTGTTGCGCTTACAGCTCCATGGGGCAACAAGAGGTTCAAGATCAGAAATGGAAATTAAGTGATTCTGATTGAGAGGTTTAAATTCTGCAGTAATACATAATGATCACAATAAATAAGGGGCATACAGTGGAATAATTCTACAATCAATCAGGAAGATGAGCCCATTTTATGARCCAAATATGTGAATACTATGAAGAATTCCAAACATACAGAGTAGGAGATTGTGAATTGTCTGTATTTTAAAACCAGATTTTTAAATCACATCTCTCTCTCTCTGGCTGTTTTCCTCCATTTCTTTCTCTCTTTCCTTCTATACTTCAGCACAAGCACACAATCAAAACGCTACTCAGCTGATGAAGTTGCAAACTAGCTATTAATGATGGATGATGGCCATATATGATTTCAGACCCGTCTGAAAAAACTTCATCAGAATATGGGTCTGAACACGTTCTCATCTTCTCAAAGCTCCACCTTATACTTCTTGTTAGATGAAGCATAAAGCACAACAGCTTCTTCGGATTAGTAAGCAGGGAAACAAGACTGCATCTATCTTAATTGTGCAACTGGCTTCTCATCATTAGAGCTGAACAATGCTATGAAAATACTGCATCAGTGAAGGAAAGTTGACTCACAGCTGTGAGGACACTTTGAACAGAGGGCTTCTTGAAACCCTGTAATTCTTCTGTATTCAGTTTAGACCCTGCCCCTGAGGGCAAGGAAAYATGATGTCAGCGAATACTTAAGAGAAAAGCAATCAATATGGGAGAAAGACCCAGAAAGGTAGAGGAAATAGCAAAGCGATCTTCAAAATGTTTGATAATGGCACAAAAAAATAATGGCAGGTTCATCATAATGRTTAACTTAGTAATTAACCACAATACAGACGAGAATCATGGAGAACTTTATAGACAAATGAAGAACTGTGCAAGGTCTCCAAGACTATATGTATAATTTAGCCAGTAATTACTTTCTCGATATAATGTTCTCATGCAGATTCAGTTCTTCTACAGAGTCAACTCAATAGTAAAAGTCTTAAAAGTAAGAAGGTGATCAGACTTTTTGTCCTCGCTATCTTCCTATGATTCCTTTGAAGATCTCAGTCTAATTCTAGATTGAATAAGCTGTAATTTAGCTGTATATGTCTTCTCTTGATAAGACTTATGTAACAGAGTCCAGTAACTCTCTTAACTGGAGGAATTCCATGTAATGTATTACATAGAAAGTTCAAATAGCCTTGCAATCTCTTTTTGCCGTAAAAATCCACAGATCAATAAAAATTATGTGTAATATAATACATGTATAATATAATATTATAATAGGTATCATTTTGCATTTGAGAGATGCATAAAACAAACTGATGGGTACTGTAATGATTTAAATTGAYGGCCAATCTTATCCCTAAGAAGCATTGTGATTTCTTTATTAGCCCTCTAGCTAGGTCCTAAACACATGACACTGAACGTAATTAGCATAATAGTGGTTGTTTTTGAACACACATATGACTACCACATCTTCAACAATCATAAAGTAAAATACTGTAGGAACATCATGCATCACCTACATAATTTGATGACCTGTACCTATCATCTTATTAATGAATCAAAGCTTCAATCAGCATCTCTCACTATAAAACTTAAGATCCCATGTTAGAAAAGAAGTTACTTTGCTTGGAAGTTAGTAATTTGCCGAAAGCAGGTATACTAGCTAATGTACTACTACAGGATGCTTTGATTTATTTTAGCTATCATTAACCAGGTTTACTATTAATTACATGTTCCTTTACCTTTCAATGCATAATTTTCTTATATTAAATGCAAAATATAATTTATGTTATGATTATGAAGAGACAGAATGTTTTATAACTTTTCAGACTTGAAAGATGTTAAATGTATCTAAGCTAGRTAAGGAACTCAAAGCAATCAAAACAAACTAGGCAGACTGCAGTGAAATCTTTATAAATATGAAAATCAGAAAGGTGTGTCTAAAAACTGGCATCGTATCTTCCAGTTGCTACTGTTTGTCTTACAGTTAAATGGTTTTGAATAAGGCAATTCCAGAAATGTTGGTGAGATTTGGTAGAAAGTTTAATGATAGGTCATGTACTCCAGTGACTTTTGGGAGTACAAGAATAATTGAATTATGCTTTCTTTTTCACCTTGAGATCCACACATATCACCAGCAACCACAAACAGATGTGTAGATTGGGTTCCATCTCTATATGAATACAAGTGCAAATTGTTTCATTCAAGTTGGAAGGCTATCTCTGGGTTCYTTAGTTGTTGCAAACATGGTTCTCAGGTAAACAAAATTTTGGGTGCTTATATTTTATTGATGACGTGATGTAAATAAAAGTACTCTAGGAATAGCCAAAGAAAGAGGTTAAGAATTCCCAAATAAAAAGATAAGGATCCATTGTCTAATCTCAATTGTACTGTTTTAAGAGACAGATACATAGGTCAAATAATTTGAGAGGAGCATATGACCACAGTGACCATGGRTTTTGCTGAATGGGGGCCCCAGATCATGTCCTGCTGCTCTTATTGCACAGGTAAACTCTACTGCTCTTTTAGTCTACTACTCTTTTGGAGGCCATATTTTACTTATCATCTTTAGTTTATTCATAGTTGGTTTATTCCCATTTGCTTTTATTGCTATTTAGCTTAAATCTCTTTTTTCCATTCTAGATTTCCATTACATAGATTTCTATTTCCATCTAACTTTGATTCTATTTATAGCTCTTTTTTTCAACCTCTGCTTTGCTAGATAATACAAAGCAAAACCTTTTGAGTAGCATCATCCTCTAAGTTACACTGAAGATTAGAGGATGGAAGAAGCTCCTTCTGTACCATGTCTAGAATGGGTTTAACTTTTGTGCAAGTGGATAAACAAAACTGAGAAAATGTTCCTGTTGACATCTTATCACGATCCTGTACTTTAGCATTAACATTGCYCTGTCTGCATTTAAAGCAGCTGCTTGGTAAGGAAGGACATTTCCAAAATACATGTAGATTTTTTCTACCAATCACATATCTAAAATCCATAAAACATCCCTTATCTTAAAAAAAAAAAAGAAGAAATACACTTTTTTTTATGTGCTTATGCCAAATTCCATAAGTCTTTGTTTTGACAAAACTACTGTGAATTCACAGAGAATTTTCACTGGGAATTCTTTTAGTTCTCCAAGCAGAAAACTGAAAACTTCCATGGGCTGGTAAAATATATTGTCAAATGAAGTTAACTAAGTGAGCAATCATTTCTGCCCATACAGTGTTAAACTAAGCAGCAGAGGTTAGAAAAGTAACTATTTCTTCATTTCATTGCCTGTTCTATTTAAGAATTTCTTCATGCCTGTTTAATTTTCATTTCCGTATCATATATAAATGTAATAAAATCCATTATATTTTTTCCTCAAAAATGGTGTTTCAGCACTGATTTTCATGTATCAATGTTTCTTTTCAAAAGGACAATAGAAATTAAACCTGTTTAATATTCTAGAAAAAGGAACTCTGAATATCAGGATATCAAATTATGAATGTYCAATCCCCATTTTATGAAATACTTATATAACCCAGTGCACACAGGTAATCTGGAGTAAGAAAACGTGAGAATATACGATCACTAATGCCTTTCACTTATTCTCAGAGAGTAATCATATATTCCTCTCAAGAAGATCTTTCAAAAGTCTGGCTAAAGTCTAGATTAAAATTGTCAACTTCACTTATACTCTAAGATCTCTCATTCACTTTGAAGCAGGGAATGACAGCCATCTGAGTAACACATTGGCTGCTATAAAAACTATAATAATGAGACATATTGAACAGGTTCAAATTGGTTGCCCYGTAATTAGAGATACATGTTCTGGGATCAGCCCACTGTCTTATCATGGTGTCAGATTTTTTTTTTACATTTGACATTAGCCATAAAAAGAGACTGGAGAAGACTGAATGGTCATTATAGATCAGGGAGCAAGGAGAGAMTAAGAAAACTGAAAGGTGAGAGATTTTACTCCTTTAGCATTGTGGCCTTGTGTAGTGCTATGGTGGTATAGTCTGACTTCAGAYACTATAGGTTGTGAGGAAAGATATGGTAAAACCTGGCACATGAGTCCTATATATACAGATGAATTTAATTTTCTGTTTGTTTTGCTGTAATTGGCACTGTCCGCTGCTGGTTCTACTGTGACCTATGTCCATAGGCTGAGCGCTGCGTCCCTGTTTGGCTGATGTGCTCTGGCTCAAACTCATGMTATTAAGTGCTACAATTGTAAGGTACTGTAAACCGCACTCTGGTCTTCAAAAACAATTGCTAATTTTATGAGTTTTTTCACTTTCAAGTGCCTGAACTAATGACAGAGTTCTGCTGTGGCCAGCCACTATGATTTATAGCATGACACCAAGGGTATGTGTTGCAGGATGGAAAGACACTTGAGTGCAATGCTGTCAGGGGACCCAAGCTAAACTAAGGTTGTATGCTTCAGCTGGAGCAGACCTGGAGTGATCTGGCTACTCCTCTGGAATGGACATAGCTGGCTGTCTTTGAGCAGAACAAGAGCAAAGATGTAACACAAGTGTACAGACCTTGTGGGAGAAAAATGGGAAATGAACCAAACTAATAACATATTCTGCCATGAAAGTTGTCTATATAGAGTCAGTTGTTTCTTACCAAAAGGAGGTAAGATGGTTAATTTCTTTAGATCAAAGACTGTATTAGATCAAAGTAATTTTATTCTCAAACTATGTATGGCACACAGTGAAGATACTTATCTTCATATGGCCTACTCCCCATTACTTGGATTCTTTTCCTTTCCTTGCTTTATGTGATAGGATTTTTAATGGAGGTTCCATTCCTTTCTGTTTGCTAGAAGGAACTGCTATCTGTTACATCTTTAAACAATGATAATGATAACAAGGGAGATAAGGCAATCTTATGTACTACTTTTCTCACTTTGACTTTTAACAGCTACAAATAGTGGGAGAGTAATTAAAAAAAAATCTGAGAAATTATTTACAACCAATTTAAATGTCTGTATTCTTTTTTAGGAGCAATAGTACCAAACCTATGATACAGAGAAAGAGTTAAGCAACTCAGGGCTTGTGAAATGTCCTGTCAGTTTGCTATTACTAATCAATTTCTTCTGATTCTATATTAGGCATATAATATAGAAAATTATATGCCTATGTAAAAGTCATACTATATGCCTATATAAAAGTCATAGATAAGTAAAAAGAAAAAGTTAAGTGTAGAGATGGAAAAAATTCCAGCATTAATGCTACATGTCTTCAATAAGATGAAATCTTAAAACTCAGAGATATTAATCACAAGAATGATAATAGTATATTTTTAACTAATTATTATAAATTAAAATCAAAGGGAAAGAGATACTTTCTGCCCTAAGGAATTTCCACAAAAGAAAGTCATTGGATTCCACCTTTTTGATCACTCCATCAGGCTCCATTGCAGTGGTTATTAATGTGGCCACTGAGCAAAGAGAGAGTTGGACTCATTTGCGCAATTGCCAAATCCCAGTGTTCTCAGCATATGCATATCATGCAGAACACAAGTGGCACCAACGAGCTATATAGAACTGCAACATATTAAATAGATTTTAGGTGGGGCAAATTAACTGTATATAAACAATTTGATTTTACAACACAGATGCAGGGACTGGACGTGTCTGGGATATATCAGTCTTTCAGTGCCTGTGCTCTTAAATCCAACATCTCCAGGACAAATCCAGCTCTCKGCACATGCATGTTTGAGTCAATCTGCACATGTGCAGTAGCTACTTGTCCAATCTGCCAAATATCAAGAAATTCTTTATAGAGAAAAAGCCTACCTCTTCTGTTTTTGCTCAAAGTTTCCAAGGAAACCAGACGCAAAATAATCTCATGCAGAAGGGACTTAGTAATGCTACTGGAGGACAAGCTGCAGTTCCAGCTTTTAAACAGGACTTCCCCACGGCAAGGTGGGGCCATATGGCTGTGATTCTGTTTACCTTCCTTCTGGTTGAGATTAAGAGGACAGTTTTCAAGTCYCTGAAAAGCCCAAGCTGCCACTGCAAGAAGTAACTAAATCATACAGAAAAAAAAAAAAAAAACCCCACCTCTCTAACTCAACATACAAAATTTCTTAAGTCACTTTTCAGAAGAGGATCTAAGCTCTGAAGTTGCACACTCAGTCTTGACTTGTGCTGCTGAATGAAAGGGAATATATTACTACAACGGACTTTCTGCATGAAAATGAAGAAATCCATCTATGATGGGACCCCAATKTGTGAATCTGAATCACTACAACACAACATTGCCTCAGAAGCTTTGGATGATGTACTTAGCTGAATATGCGCCACTAGATGATCACTGAATCACATTGGTTCGGATATCTTCACACTAAATAAAATACTGGCATATCAGAAATACTGCAGAAAAGGGCCATAAGTGTGAGCCAAGATCTGAGACGGCTGCCTTGGTGAGCAGCTAGAAAAATATTTCTGATAGTAGGAGATTCTTTGTTTAGTAAACAAAACCATACTGGTATCCAATGACTGGAACTTTAATCTGGACAAACTCAGACTAGCAATTAAATTGAGTAATTAATCATTGGAATAATTTATCTAGGGATCTGGGCATTTTCCTTATCATGGGCAGTCTCTAAATCTAGATTGTCTATCTTTCTAAAAGGTATACCTATCTCAATCAGCAACTCTTGGACTTGATGTAGAGTTTGTATAAAACAGATTAAATAAAAGGAACATTGTGATCTGGCCTTAATATCTGTGAATAACCTAACACTGCTACTCTGGCAACAATCTGGCAACAACATCTGTTAGAAGAGTAATAACATCTTAAACCACTGCAAGTGCTATCTCTGAGAAAAAGGATACAGGATAGTTTAGGATTTCCCCCTACCCCTCCTCCCCTAAGGTTTTTATGCAGTAATTCAAAAGTCTGATTTTGTTTCAAAATCCAGCATGGTTTCTAATGTGTTGCCCCCAGCCTTCATTGAAAAAAAAAMCAACAAAATAAACAAACAAACAAACAATGCTGTATAATTTTATGCTTAAACTTTTTCACTTTATGCTGGTAAAAGCACATATAACTTAATCTATAAAGCCAATCATTTCACTTATGTCATTTGTATACATTAAAGAAAGATACCGACTGTGTCCAGATATGGTCAGTGAGAGTGATTGCAGATCTAGAAAACATGGTCTTGTTCAGTTAAGAGAAGAGACATCAACCTTTGAGTGCATCAAGTGCCGCTGAAAAGAACCTATTTTTCATGGCAGAGTAGATGAATAAGAATTACAGGACGGTGGATTAATTTTGTGTATTAGGAAAAGGTCCTAGAAGTGTGGTAGATTGCTTTGGCAAGTCTTGGAATATCTATTTCAGAGAACGCTAAAAGATTTATCTAACAGATTAGGCTAACTTGCTTTGGGATTAAAGTATTTTCCAGTATGATTTGCTCATATTCTGTGAACTGCAGAGTGCATCTGCAATGCCCCAGGAGATCTGGAAATAAAAGTCTTCTATAGGAACCACACAGYGTTACTGCAGTGATGTATATGAGTGGAGACTCACTGTACATAAATTAGTTCTGCACCATCAAAAAATCAGTAACGTCTAGATTTTAAAAGATCTAATTACAACTCAATTCTGCTGTTTTCCATTATTAGTGTGTACTCCATCTGGAAGATGTGAAAGTCATACATTTTATTTTCTTGAGCAATATGGCTACAGGTAGATTACTGAGCACAATCAWCATACTAGTTGCAAGGCTTATTGTTGTTTTCACAGAATCACAGAATATTTGGCATTGACAGGCATCTCTGGACACCTCTGGACATCATCTAATCCAASTCCCCTGCAGCTGGATCAGCTACAGCAAGTTCCCAAGGACCATTTCCAGACAGGTAGTGAATAGTCCCAAGGAGAGAAATCCTACAACMTCTCTATGTGATCTGTCCCAGTTTCTGGTCACATTCAGTAAAAAGACTTCTTCTTATGTTGAAGTTGAGTTCCTTGTACTCCAGTTCGTGCCCATTGCCTCTTGTCCTTTAACCAATCACCACTGAGGAGAGTCTGGATCAGCCTTGCCTGCTCTCTCCATCAGATATTTATACACATTGGTAATACCCACAGGAGCACATATGTGAGAAAGTGAATATCTCATCACCATAAAGATCCACAGAGTGAACAGAGGTTAACAGACATCATTTATGTACATAGGGTCTGCTAGGTGGGAGCAGACCTTGAATCTAACTTCTGTGGTATAATTTCATTAGTCCTATTGGAATCAGATTCTCTAGATTAGGAGGCAGGGAAAATGTTGCATAAAAAATAAACTCTGCAGAATGTTGTCTTCTTTCACTTTTGTATTTACTTGATGGTTGATTGCAGGTGCTTTGTGCCTCCATGATCTGAGAAGACTACCCACTTTTGTGAACGATGTCTGATCTTGTGAGGAGTTACAGTGTGAGGGGTAGTGGGACATACATATGGACCCTGAATCTTCTTTATCCTTCAAAATATACTCCTAAAGTCTTTAACAACATACACTGCTATAGAAAATGTCTGCATACAAAATTATGTATGAGCATAGTTTGCTTATGAKTAGAAGTGTGTCAACCTTTGAAAAATTTCTGAAGTCTTGGTTTCACTCATACTTACRAGCAAGAAATTCTGCAAGCTCATTTCTCCATTTTAGGAGCATTTTGAATGTTAATGTAATTATATAGAAATGTCAACTGTAAGGATGTTCTGATTGATTGTTCTTGGTGTTTGAGGAAGCTACTTTCTCTGTTCATATGAAATTTCCACARAATCAAGAAATGACCTGTTTTTCAAACTATTTGAGTCTTATCTGCCATAGACACCTCAGAAATTTGGATCCCATGATGCAGAAACAGTATGTATGTACTTTCCCTGTATTTCATGCTGACATGGATTTTCCCTACCAGTGCTTACTAACAGTTCAACTATTACTGAAAAATGTTGTATTCTGGTGATAAAAATCACAGYGTCTCTCACCTTTCCTTTCTCTGGAAGCCAAAAAATAAAACATAGTCATTTTAACTTATTGAAATTTCTTCTCCTTGTTCATGAAACTATATGTCTTTTTTTAACTTCATGTATTGAAATTCCTATGCACARTACTATTTGGTGAAACATATGGAACAGATAATATTTTTATTTGCCACAAATTAAACTTTTCTTGCAATTATACTGAAGAGCTTTACATAATTTGCTATTGGAGCAAACTTCACCCCTGTGAAGTTTACTAACATCCTCATTTTACAACTAGGAGAACAAAACCTTAGAAAACTGGCACAACTTTCCCAAGATCACCCCAAGAAATGATGGCACTGGTGACTAACTCCCATTTGTGTGCCTTGCTTACAAGAGCTTAGGGCTCTCCTTTGGGATCCAGCAGAGCCTCACTCAGCATCAACTGCATGTACAACGTGYCACTATTTTCAATTATGTCCATAAATTTTCCAGACTTTCAAGTTACTTTGTTTTACTGGCTTTACTCACATTTGTCTCATAATCACAATAACAGGACAGGTGTGCTGCTTTTCTCAGCAATGATTCTGGTCCCTTGATGGCGTAAACTCCCTGGCCTTTGACCCTGCAGTTTATCCGCTCAGGAAACTGGTTTACTGCTTTCCAAAACAGCACACCCCTATGATTAGCACTTAATTACAGTGAAGCCAGTAGCAGCTCTGCGAAAGTTAAGTTGAGTTGACTTTTTGTGTATGGATCATATTTTGCATGAGTTTAGGTTTCTGGCAATCATGTTGCCTCACTTTCAGAGTCTATGGACAAATGCATTTTATTACCTGTTATATGTATATGCATCTGCATGTGCTAAGTACGGAAAGATCAGAATGGTAATTCAGTTAGTTTTACTTATGTTGTTCTTTCTCCTTCCAGCMTTTAAAAAATATCTAAGTTTCTCCACTTCATAATACTTTTTAGGCATCACACAGACAGGATTGTGTGTTCTTTAATCTATCTGTGAGGCAGACAATTATCATCACTTTACAAACCTATGCAAACTCAGAGGAATATTATCATATGAGCCCTCAGAAAAAGAAGAAGAAAAAAACCTATGCCAGTCAGAAATTTGATTCAATTGAATCTGATTACATATTCTTAGTCCAGCATCCTAACCAAAAGGTAACATTCTTAAGAAAAAATATGTTAGAAATTCTACAGCTAGAAATCATACTAGACTTTTGAAGTAATCTTGAAAAAGTCTAACACAATCCATACAGAAAAGTTTAAAATCTGCTAAAGAGCACTGCAAAAATATTTTTCCAAAGTATCAACTCTAATTTCTGTTCTTTTGAAAGAAGTTTGCAACATAATGAATTAACATCTGACAAAAATATCTCAGGGGTAGCAATAAAATAATGATACTGTAGCCTCCAGTTTATATTGCATTACCAAAAATAATGAAAAAAAATTGTTGCCCCAGAGAGACTTGGAAGGCATTCAGATACACTAGAGCTGGGTGTGACATGAGAAGATAGATAGATTAGGCAGATAGGACGGAACCAGTTAAGAAACTTTTGGGTACTCAGCTATCCAGTGTAATATCCATTTTGCTGATTGAAGGCTCTACAACTCATAATGAGTTCATATCATAAGACTCATTCCATAGCATGATAACTTCTTAAAAGTTATTCCATTCTGCGGTAATTTTTAAGGATAGATGCTTGGTTGTTTAAGTGTTTCTAAAGTGAACAGATAACATATCTGCATGTTTAGCAGATGCATATCTTTCCCTCAGAATGAAAGAATCTTGAATGTGGAGTTACATCCCTCATAATCATGGTTCTTCTGTAGAACAGCAAGAGTATTTTTTAATCATTGTTCCAGATTTCAGATACAGCCCATTCTGCCATCACTGCAAGGTGAGTCAAGCTGTCTAATGGTTCTGTTATTTTCATGCTACCCAGGCATGTACTGAGAGTCTAGTAGTTCAATATCAATTCATCTCTTGGCTGAGACATCAAAATGAGATTCTGACCACTTATTGTAATTAAAAATCCCCATAAGCTTTTCACAAAGCATAGGTGCTCACCACAGTGTCCTGACAAAATTCCAACTTTGCATAATTATATTCTGCTCGTATATAATATAATTATATGAAATAATTATATTCTGCCTGAAATCCCCATGAAGTTTCATCTGGATGTAGGATCCCTCTTGTTCCCAATCTCAGGCTGTTGTGCAATGTTGCTGTCTGCTCAGGAATGCGAATCACAGACAGTTGATTTTTTTGGTTGCTGTTTCTTATTTTATTCCAATATATCAATTTTTGAAAAATTTTAAGCATAGCAAAACTACTTTTAATGAGAGATCTTTAAAAGTTCCTTTGTTGTTTGTTGAAAAACAGAACAACAGGCTATGTTTCAAGAGCAGCATAATAATTTAGAAAACTTTTTTCAAATAGTCTATTTAAATTTTCCACTAACTTTAATTTTTCCTCAGAGAAAAGTAAAGTAACCTTATTACGTAGTTTGCATACCAGCATCCATAGTTTCCGAGGACATTGTAGGATTGATCCTTCAGGATTTTATAGATGTTATAACAATCTACAATTTTATTTTCTCTGTCTATTCAGTACACAGCAGACAATGAGCTAACCTAATTTCATTTTACCTTTCTCCTCACTGTAGTTATATTAGGCATGGTTTCATATCATTAATGCAAATCCATGAAGGTCCACTTAAAATGGCAAGTGAGCTCAAGTGAAATATTGCCATGTCATTTCTGGAAATGGCAATACAATTTCAGGAAGAAACAGAGCAATACATGAAAGCCAAATTGAATTGAAGCAAGAAGATCTTGGGGCCAYTCTGCAGTGCTGCCGTTATGATGTCACTAGAAAAACAAAAGCAGATCTGGTCTGAGGGGGGAAAAATGGAAAGCTGAAAGCACAACRAAATGGGTCAGTGCAAAAACAAGCAGATGAGATCACAAAAGAATAACAAAATCAAGTGTTACTCAAAGTTACACTAAAATTCAAACTAAAACCCAGAGAAACAAAAAAAATCCTACTTGAGAGTTTAACTTTTTTTTTTACATTTGTATAGGATGCATGTGAGTGAAGGTAATGGATATCACAGTCCTTTCTGCTCACACATCCTCTCAGTCTTATCCATTACTTTTTYGGTGCATGGTATCTACCAGGACTTCTTTGAAAATCCTTAAACTAGGAAAAATAATGGAAATGTACATTGATAAATATACAGTTWAAAGAGCCAGATTTGTAGGTGATGATGCAATGCATGCAGGAATCAACAGGTGTAACCTAAGGAAAAGCAAGTGTCATGTCACAAAAAGCAGGATAACTCACAGTCAGATTTGCAGCAGCCAGACTCAACRGACGGCAAAGCTTTGAAAGAAAATATAAAACCTGGCTGTCACTCYGTGGGACATCAGTGGCCAGTCTCTCTGTTCACCAGAAGAAGCTCACAACTTTAACTCTGCAGACCTGAATATCATATATTGAAAAAAGAAAAAAGAAAAGAGTGTGAGAGAGATTCAGCATATAGTCTTTGCAATTGCATTACTCATATGCATAAATTTGACCAAGCTGGGAAGGAATTAGACTTTATATATCTAGTCATTTCACTAAAAATCTATGGTCCTAATTACCTGAGTTTTGAAACTTTCATGAACATTCATTTATCCTTGCAGCATCCATGCAATAGTGAAGTGACATTTATTACCTTTATTGAGTCATCAACACATAGGAATTTTAAGAAGATTTTACGCACATTAAAAAAATAAAGATTTATTAGAATAAAAAAAAAAAAACACTACATAGCTCAAACAGATTTTAGTGTGTAATTCCCAGACACAATTTTACTGCAGTACTAGTAAACTGACATAAAAAWAATTGGTTGCTATTACAATTTCCAACATAAACTCAGTTCTTAGAAGTAGCTATGCTAATGATCATCATAGCCTTTCATTTCTCCATTTTTTGTCGTGGACAAGGGTCAYGTAAGTAACAGCTGAGCAGGTCCACAGAGCAGAGCCCACACAGATGTAAACACATCAGTCTCTTCACTGCAAAGTGACATCTACTTTTTCGAAGTTTAAGAGGCTGTTCCATAGATGATTCCATAGATTAACTGATATTTTGCAGGTTGGACTATTCTGGTTTAATTTCTGACTGCCTCTTTACACTACTGTGTGTGCTCAGGTAGACCAATAAAACTAAAACTCTGGAGTGATTTAGATGTTATCATGCAAAGTGTTGCAGGGGCTGCAAATTCCCAGCCCAAACGCAGCTGCCTAGACGCGTTATAAAATTCTTACTGAGAGCAGGAGATTGACAGTTAGGACATCACAGTCTACTTAACATTGGGATGCAGCTCCTGGGAGTATTCTCCAGCCCCTGGAACATGTGGCAGAGAAAGGTCACATCCACATCCACTCTGGAGAGGACTCCTCATGGTATAACACACAGTGTTTATCTCTAAGCTATAATATCTAATTAGATATTATATAGCTATAATATCTATATCTTWAGCTATAATATCTAATTAGATACCACTTCATGCTTTCTGAAATCCTGAGATAGATAAAAGGTTTTTAAGGTAAAGGATTTTTAAGAAGTCATACATATATATTTAAAAAAAAAAAAAAAACTAAAACAATAAGCTCAAGTTTCTTATGTAGGGCCTGAACTTCCAGTGGAAATTTCTGAAGGACCACAATGTGGTGAAAAGCTAGTGAGAGATAACACATGAGTTTATACAAGTGACTTGAATTCTTCTCTTTTAAGTCCCTCTTGAACATTCAACCAGAAGAAAATCTGGCAAATTCAGATTAAGATTAGAACCACACTGTCATAAGAAAGAAGATTTTTATGCTGTGTTAAGTGTTACCCTGATTAGAGTATTATTTTTCGATTTATTTTACCACTGCAGGCCTGCTACTTTACCTTAGAGAGTTTTACTTTCCATTTTGTTGCTGTTGCATCTTCCCTCCTTTGTTTAATCCATATAACCCCACCTGTGGCTTTCACTCAATAAAATGGATTTTTTTTACAAACCTTTATGTATTTTTCTCCTATGTGCATTGATACAGTTGTGCATTCTATGATATCTTTAATAGCCCTGCATAATGTTTTGACATCATCTGTCAGTTAAATGTCAAGTATGCAGCAGTTTTACTGAAACATAACATTTTCCAGCTATACAAATGACATTTCTAAAAGAATGTAAAGGGAAATAAATACATCCCACATATAATGCATTCTCATTAATCTTATATGTGAAATGAAGAAAATTTCAAAGTAAGATCGTGGTTACTCTGTTTTAAACAACATTAAAAACCATAAAACAACTCTGCATTTGTGTTTAGTTTATTTGTATAAATATCTCAGAAAGATTTAATGTATCATCTAATTAAAATAATTGCAGAGAAAGAGTCTATAAAATTTACTAAAAAAAAATTAACTTAAACAGCTTTAAAATATGAACAAACAATACCATCTTTTTTTTTTTATTTATTCGGTCACACTCTCTGAAACTAATAGTGTGATAACAATTTCCAATTTTTTAAGGACAAGAGAAAACCTGTGCAAAAGATTTTTTCTTATATTTTTAACTTCTAAATGTAACCTCAGGGTTTTATTTTAAAATACAGATTGAAATAGATATTAAAAGAAAAAAAAAGGGAGAGAATATATATATTACTTGAAGCATCAATTTATACTAGCAGTGACCTAACTGATTGGTTATTGCTTATTTTTTTCCTTTTCTCAGCTATGGACTCAAAATTTCAGACATCAATAGTAAATACATGTCAGTCACCCCAAACCAAAAATACATACATACAAACAAACAAGCAAAATCCTCTTCATCTAGATACATCTGTGTAAAAATGGAATATCTTTTAGAGATATTCAATCCATGTTGTATTTGAATCCTGGTTATGTAGAAATAAAATGGCTTTTTTTTTTTTTTTTTGTATATGTACAGATACAGCACATGATAACTGCTTACTAGATAGCTTTTATGAAAAGCAAAGTATGAACTTGTGAATGTATAAGATAGCTTCAAATTACTCATCTGTCTTATGAGGAAAGACTAAGTGAGCAGGACCTGTTTAGCATGGAGAAGAGAAGGTTGAGAGGGATCTAATCAATATGTTTAACTACCTGAAGGGTGAATGTAGGGAGAATGGGGTCAAACTCTTCTTGGTTGTGGGCAGTGATAGGACAAGGGGAAAAAGGCACTAGCTGAAAGACAGGCAGTTCCATCTCCATATGAGGAATATCCTGTGAGGATGACAGAGCCTTAGAACAGGCTCCCCAGGGAGGTTGTGGAGTCTCTTTCTCTGGAGAATTTCAAAACCTRCCTGGATGTGACCMTGTGCCCCGTGTTCTATGTGTCTCTGCCTGAGCAGGGGGGTTAGACTAAATGATCTCGAGAGGTCCCTTCCAATCTCAACCATTCTATGACTGTGATTCTGTGATTCTATGTTCTGAACTTACTGTATCCATTTGAATCTATTAGTTTTAGTTAATTTTTTCAGGTGGAGGAAAGTATGGTCTGACCTACAGTATTAAAGAGATAAAATATGCAAACTCAGATATTATTCTAATTTCTTTTACAAAGGAAAAAAGAGAATAAAAATATTTCATAAACCTAGCAGTGGATAACCAGTTGATTTTATCACTCTTTCTCTTCAAGAAAGCCTTCTCCTTCCCTGGAGATCTTCAACACCTGGAAATCTTCAATATCTGTTTGGATTCATCCCTGTGCAATGCGATCTAGATGTCTCTGCTTGACTAAGAGGGTTGGACTAGATGGTCTCTTGCATCCCTTCCAACTTCAAATKTTCTGTGATTCTATGAAACTGCTCAGAAACAGCCTGCAAATAAAGATTTACTCAAGTTATTCGTAGCAGTTTTTAAGTAAATAATATTGAATAATGAATACATTCAAGAAAATCTCAAGCAGTTCATGGACAACTAACAGCAGAAAAGGCTAAATTTGCTCAAATAAATTATTMATTGTAAATTATTTGATCAAGCCTAGTGCTAAAATATTAGGAGTATTTCTCAGAGCATATGTGACTGACAACAAAAAAGCCGAAAGCAGATGGAAATGTATCTATATCTATGCAGAATTTACAAAGCTGACTACTTTGAACAWAGGAAGTAAAGTCCTTTCTTTCATTAGCACCAGCTTTAATGACTAGTGAAGTCTTTAGTATCATGTGCTATGGATGCTGCAGAAACACTGCAAGTCAGTAGACTTTAGATAAAATACTTTGGGATGTTGCCATGCACAGACAATGCCTCTTCTTTGTAGGTTGGCATTCTGAGTGAAATTTACATGAGTGAAATTCATATGATTTGACTGCAATACATTTGAGCAAAAACAGTTTGTTCTAGTCCAGCATCACATAGCTCAATGTTACAAATAAAGGGAGGCTTCCATTTAGCTCCCCTTACATGTGTAATGACTTCACAGGACCACTTCATGCCCATATTCAAGCAGGGCAACCAGTGGTAGCCTGCTGCAGGTTAACCTACTTTCTCACTCCTACATGGGCTACTCCTTTTTTAATATATATCTATATTGGTTGAAAAGAGAGTCGGGAACTTGTACTGTAGTTGCACTAAATAAAGAACTTAGACCAGGTCCAAGCAGAGTCTTTTATACTTAGATACGGACTTCAAAGAAATCTAAGCACTTAAAACCAAAACCGTGACTCTTAAACCTTTTTCTGCATATCCCAGGAAGAATCTATGCTCCCTAATTACCTTCACTTGTAGGTTTCTCAAGTGGCAGCATCCTTACGCATGCCCCAAATTTGTTGCCTTGAGAAAAATGAGCAGCTCAGCACTCAATTATGCCTTAGTCAAACCAAGATCCAAAATGAAGCACTCCTCCATTCCCCCCATCCTGCCCCAATTCTCTAGGGTTCTGATCTGGAAGATGATATTAAAGCATACTGAACAGATACCGGCTACATTTGGTGCTGAATAAAATGCAATTGCTGTTACCATTCTTTATGTACTATCCTTTTCTAGGAAAATGGGAAACCTAAGAGAAAAATTATTCTTACTCTCAACAGATAACTTTAATTAGATGACCTGGATTCAATTAAAGGAGGGATCAACATCTATTTCCCACTTCTTCCCGAGGATAAGAGACTGATGTACTCAGGACAAACAGAAATAAGACATCCTTCCTAGAAGTACCTACATGGCTATGCGAAGAGAATAGTTAGAACGCACTAAATGTAAAGGGAAAGCTGATGCTTTGTTTCATGACAATCCTTTACAGGAAAGAAGATCTTGTTCTGTTTTTTTTTTTACCAATGTTCTAGCTATATTTTATCTGATGACACTTTCTTGTCCTCTAGCGTCTGAGATATTAGATCAAAAAGTTATGCTCCCTTTTCATCACACTCTCTCCATCACTTTCCTAATTTTAAAAATATTTTTTGTTGTTAGTTTTAAGACACAAATTAAACAGGGCTGGGAAGAATTTGTGAATGTCAGGGGGTTCCCTGACAGAAGGGAGTGGACACACAGAGCCTCCCACATCTGACACAAATCCCAAGCTGCCTGATGCATCAGCTGGTGAGAGGTGGATTATTTGGAAGGAGACAGCGATCTTCTACATGTCTCAGTCACCTCTCTTCTGTCTCCCTGAAGAGTTGTTAGGCTGGATGTTTAGCTACTTTCTAGAGAGGCGGAGGGTTTGAGTTTTCATGACTTCATTTTGAGGAAGAACGATTATGTTTGCTTTCCAGTACCTGTGCATTCCCTYTAACAAGAGGTGTCAGCTAAGAAGTGCTTGTAACATTTCACCTCAACAAAGCAGGGCTACCTGCCAGCATCAGTGTAATATGGATCACATTCCAAATGACTTAACATCCCCATACTGGAGACCATCCCTTATTGTAACTAAATATTAGTATTCACCTACATATTGGCATTCACTATGAGGTAGATGATTCCTTCTACCTACAACTACTTGCCAGCTTATACAAAAAGAAGTCATGGGAAGCCCTGCTTTCTGCTGTACAAAATGACTAACTTTTTGATTTGTATAAGAATGATAAAAGTTAGGTCTCTACGCATGTCACTTCAGAGATGTTCTTGGTTGGAAGTCAGACTCAAGATTTATGTTGGGGTGGAATATTTACATAATCTCAGCTATTCCAGTCAATCTAACCTCTTGTGTCTTGCAGAAATATCAGTTACTGCTCAAACCATAACATTCAAAACAGAATTGTGTGATCTCTCCTTCCCTGTATGTACTGTATACAACTCATTTTTGTTTGCAGCTTGGAAAATTTGGGTGAAGTATCACTTGTGACAAGATAGATGTCATAAAAAGATGGTCACATTTTATCTGCGTACTCCATATTTTAAAAGTACTCATTTTTTTTCTGAAAATTTAATTTCTATTTTCTTTTGAAGAAACAACTTCCCATCTATATTTCTGTTTTTGTTTTTGGTTTAGTCTCTTCCCTTGCTCCCTCCATTTTCACTATTCTTAGGGATCAGAAGGAAAGTGAGAATGCATCAGACTTATTCCTATCTCTAGCTGTAGGCCATGGGGATGTCACTACCAACATGTCTATGGACTTTGGAAAATAAATATATGTAGTCAAAGCCTCTTTTCATGTTACTGGCTGAATGTTTATACTTTCTGAAATTTTCCTGCCCTAAATTAATGATTTAACTGATTTAATCTGGTAGGACAGTATTTTGTCAATGGCAATCCTCTCCTTCCTCATGTGACTGGTCCCCAGCTCCTCCACGGGAGCATCCTGGAGGCCAATTTTTGGACTTCAGGTATATGATTCATAAAGGGTAGGGAGTACTTCCTCGGAGGGCTGAAACTTCGGGGTTTGAACTAGATTCAGGCAGAAGCAAATAATGTACCAGATCCTCCAACTTTGTGGGGGAGTTATCTRACTCCCAGACCTTAAGCTACGAAAAAGAAATATTCATCTTTTTTAATTTGATCTGGTAGGAAGAAGTGGAACCATGTATTGTATGAATTGCTTTTTTGATTTACTGCAGAAACAGAACACTCAGCTTCAGTATCATTCGTTAATCTCCATTGTACTATGAAATTGTAGCAATTACATTAATTAATGTTGGATAAAAGGCAACCAGACAAAATAAGGGAGTTCAAAAGGCACTTGGAAACTCATTTTGCCCTCATTTTACCGATGGTGTGAAACGAAGGAAACTGCTCCAGAGCCGACTTTTAGCAATGTGTGTTGGCAGCTTCTGATTTCTAGCTAAGCACAAACCCAGATGCAAAGAAGAAATCTGACATTAGTAGGCGATTAATGTGCACAGTTCTACCCAAATGAAGAGTAGTGTAAATCAGGATGAAGATCTTCTAAACCTCAAAACTTATAGTGACTAAATTCTGCTGCAACCAGGAGAAGAATCAGCTCCACTTCCTGACATCAGAACTTGCAGAATATAACTGCTCACAGGACAACATCAAGGATCAGGCTTGGATTAGGAAAATMTGTTTCACCAGTATTGTAGCTTTTACCAACACTTCTCCCAACAGCAAATGCTTAGCCTTTATAATATGTCTCTTCATATGGTTCAGAACAGCTGGTGACCAGTTGATAGCTGAAAATAATTAGCTTTTAATTGTTGCCAGTTATGCTTTCACCTGTTCCACTTAAAAATCTGTCTATCATGTCAAATTGAATTATTTCATTTGGACCATTTACCACAAGAATACACATTCGTAAAAAGCTCTTTCACAGAAGGAAATTAACTCCTTGTGYAGTAACTTTTTCAGAAATATTTCAGCTTGTCTTAAACTACCTTTAAACAAATATATACATATATATATAGATATAGATATGCATGTGTGCAAAAATATAAATGCATGTATGCACATATATATATATAGCGAGAGAGAGAGAGACAGAGAGTACAGTTCTGACTCTGCCATATTATAGATCAGTTTTTGGCTTTTTTACAGGATTTATCAACTAAGGATCCAATACTTCAATGAATTCCACAAAGAAATATTCAAATTGCACTGACTACAAATACTATTTTACTGCTAGAGTGGTATAATACTGGTGGTATAATAGAATGATATCAGTGAGGGATTATTGGGGCTTATCTATGGCTCTAATCATTTGATACTTACCCAGTGAGTACAATTATTCCTATGTAGACAGCTTTGCAGAATCATATCTATGATCATAGCCAGCTAGAAACATCACATGTAGACAAATTCCATGGTCCAGACTATACAAGGACAAACATTGCATAAAAGAACAAGGGCAGAAGGAAAGCATATTTATGGTCAAGAAGAGATTTTTCCTGAAGATGATATAATAAAGTCATAGTTTATCCTTAAATCCAGAGATTGGTGGGCAGCCTGATAATGAACAGGAGCATAAGGAATCCAATTTCTAAAATACTTAAACTAAGCATTTATAACTGAAGCAGAATTTAAAAACAAACCATTACAAACACAGACAATCTGTGATTAGCTCTGCTAAGCTGAGCAATTCTTGACAGCATATGCTAAGCTTTGCCTGGAATATCAAAATAATTTTTTTCCGACTTTGTATAAACACGGAGATAGAGAACTTTGCTTTTATTATCAAGTAAATTCACAAAAATCAGAGCTGACCTGAGCAGGTTCATGGTGTTAGTTTTGTTAGGGGGAGAAAAATGTACCTTTCTTGAGCAGTGAAGAAGCATAAGCATGCTCAAGAGATGGCAAAATAAATGAGAAATATTTAGTCCTATTCTTGTAAATGAGTGTCAGAATACAATGTCAGAATCTCTAGAAAAACAATGGTGTAGCAATGGTTAGAAAGAAGTAAGTGTAACAAAATTTTAAGAACTCACCAATGTRTGTAATTCCTTCCCATTTCTGTGGATTTGGGGAACTCTGTAAGAAAGAATCTAAAAGATAATTTAATCCTACACATTTTAAAATATTTTTTCCTAACCAGAATGAATATACTGTGGATATATAAGCTACTCATCACCATTTCAAGAATCAGAATAACCAAAGCTAGASCATCAAATTCAGTTTTATTCAGTCATAGCAACAAGCAATTTTCTAGTAAGTGTATGGCCTTTTGGGAATAGAAATGACAATGCTCATAAAAACCGGGGTGCATCTATAGAGAGCTTGAAAACCGTGAGACTTGCAATGTATGTGCTTTTACTGCTTAAGTGGAAGACTATAATTTGGCTATCTATCTGCACTGCAAGGACACATGCCTGGAACTTTGYCGACTCCTGGAGAAGCAAGGAAGCCATAGGAAAGCTACTGCCAATTGCCTCAGTGCCTGAGACGCAAGAGTAATTCACTGTTTACTCTGAGGTTTTCAAGCTTACTTTCTTTCTATATCATCACATTAGTGCAGACTTCTGTTAAATTTAAATTCTCTCTTCTTGTTTTACACTTTGACTCAAATTTGACTGAATGCAAATGGCTAATTTGGTGTTAGAACATGGGATTTGCTCAAGTATGTGTCTCATATCTGCCCCTAGCAGAGAAGTTGCTGTACTTGYTCAGCTTCTCTTAGGGTAGGACTATGTCCTCTGCAGCTTATTGAGAGCTATTGCTCTCAGTGTTTACCACAAAATCCTGAAATGTCTGAGTGGAAAACAGCCATTTGACTTCTAAGGAAACTGTTTCACTAATGTACAAAGGTAAATGTAAAGTCCTACTCCTGGAGAGGAACAACCCCATGCAACTGTGCAGGCCGGGGGTCTGACTGTCTAGAAGGTAGCTTTGCAGAAAAGGACCTAGAGCTCCTGGTGGAAAATATGTTAAATGTGAATCAACATTTGTGGTTTTCACATACAGATAAAAGYCAACTGTGCACTGAGTTGAATCAGAAAATTGTAGACAGCAATGAAGGAAATGGTTATTCCTCTCTTTCTAGCACTCATGAGACCATATTTTAAATAGAGTCCAGTTTGGGGCCCTCCAGTGCAAAAAAGACATTGAAAAATTGGAGGAAGTCTAGTGAAGGGCCAATAAGATGGTTAAGGGCATGGAACAGATGATATATCAGAATCTGTAAACACATAAGCACGTGGCATATGAGGAACTCTTTTGAGGAAATCTTTATTTTTTTTTTCGGCCCAGGGAAGGTTAAAGGGAGATCTAATTGCTATTTTCAGCTACCTCATTGGTAGTTGGAGAGACCTATAAAGTAAGACTCTTAGAGGTGCACARCAAAAACGTAAGCAACAAGGGACACAAGTCACAGAAAAGGAAATTGAAAATGCATCTCAGTGAGGAAAGTCAAATACTGGAAGAGGGCATCAGAGGGGCTGTAGAATCTCCATCCTTGGCGATATTATAAATTGACCAATGCTGTGAGCAGCCTTCAGTATAATCTTTTATATATATATATATATATATGTAGTTTGTGCTTTGATTAGAGGGTAGCATCAGCTAACCTCCAGACAGTCTGTTCTTCAGTCTGTTTTCTGGTGATCCTGTTGTGCTGTGTGGACAAAAGTGGGTAACGGGATCTCTTCACAGTTTTTCTGTACATGGCAGGAATCTGTAAGGTGTGCACTTCCAGGGTTAACAGCCTTAGAGAGTGTGTGTAATAAAGTGTATGGATGATCTAGAGGCTTCCTGCTTTTGGTTATAGGCCTCTGTTAGGATAGATAATCAAGGCAGATTCTCTGCTTTTATGCTGTCCTTATTTTCAGGGAGCATCTGCATAATGAGCTCAGTTCAGGCTCTAATGGTAGTGAAGTGCATGAAGATGTGACACCTCCACATCCGTGGTGATGCCGTGACATACTTCTCAACAAGGAAAGAGACTTGCAAGATACAAAGCTGCTAGAATGAGGTGTGTCATTGAGGTATGTTTTTAGAGGCAGAGTAATGTATAGTTGGAAGAATAATATTGACAGTCTGGTTTGGGAAGGCTGATTCAGAAATAATGGGAAAAGTAAATGCATTGGGACAACTTTGCAGTAAAATATAGTCAGAAAAGGGAAGTAGACTGAAGGTAAGGAAATATCATGTGCATTAAGGCCGACTTGATGAATGTTATCAGTGGATATTTAGGTTTTGTACTTTTGTTCTAAAAAGATTTTTACTTCTTAATTTTTTTTCTACTTCTATAAGAATATTTGTACTAGCAGGTGAATGGACACTTCAATTTAATGAGGCTGTAGAAATGGATAAAAGACTCCTGTGTATCCTGAGAGCAGTCCTAAACTGAAGCATAGGACAGCTGTGGTGATTTGTACAGCTGGAAAACAACCTGTTTATCCTAGAAGAGGACTGAACGTTCACAAAAGGTCCATAGCTGAGAGGAAGGACAATCTTGTTCATAGGTACTGGACTAGAATATCAAATATTTGGTTCCAGTAAAAGACTTGCATGATCTTTGGCAAATGATCCATTTTCTCTGCATCTCAGTTTTCTATCCCCAAATTATACAAATAATAGGAAAACATAATGGGAGGATATAGAAGATTTTTTTTTCTGTTTATGTGGACTGTATTTTTCCCCTCATAAGAAGTCTTTCTGTGAATGCAGGATTAAAGTCTTGAACTATAAATTCTTCAGAGTAGAATCTGTTCAAAGTGCAGCCTTGATTCTATTTGGGGCCTCTTGATATTATCACAATAGCTTTCCAAACCCTTGTCCTAGCTTGCTGGAGGAACCACAGTGATTCTTCCGACTGCTAAATCAGTTATAGAGACTGTTGCCTCTCTTCTGAATTGTAGTGAAAAAAGACATGTATATTCTATTTTCAGCTCTTCACTGGTTTGTTATATGTCCGTAATTGCAACAGAACACTCTACCACAGAGAAGATGAATGAGCTCAAATGGGTTACTTAAGGGTAACGCAGAAAAATATCTTAATAAAATTAAAATCCTTTCATAAAATCCTATGTGAAATCCCAAGGGAAAAGAGATAGAAAGAGAAAACTAGAGCGGAGTAAGTCTCCTGTCTCTTCACTTTATATAAAACAAATTCTTGGGAAGAAACGCTTTATTATTGTGTATGGAGAGAGTTCCCTGGGCTCACTACTTCAGTAGTGCTTGCTGAGGGGTACAGTTTTAGATCATACAAACAGGCTCCAAGAAGTAGTAATGAATAGCCTCAGAAAGTACCATATGTGTACAACTGCACGGGGTTAGTTTGCACCACGCAGAGATGCGCAGACATTATAGTCAGCTCTAGGCCCAGCAATAATATATCCCAGTCACTACGGCACTGTTGTCAGGCCAAATTTGGTCCAGAGCACGGCATGCCTAAACTGCTCGAGGACGGAGGCCAGTGTCTATGCACTGTATGTGCTTATGAAGATGTTTCAATAAGTATCTTGTAGATCTGTTGTGTGGAGCTGTACAACATGATGTCATTCTTGGTAGTTAGTGGCTACAAAAAGTGCTGAGGGAATGTGAAGACAAAAAGAGGTAAGGATGATCCTATACTAACAAGGTAGGGAAAACAGCGCTAGGTTCTGTCAATGAAGTGGACCTCTGAAAAGAGTTAGATTGGATTTTATAAGAGCTGTTCTCAGGCCCAGACTTGCAGAAATGTTGGGCACAGCAGCATTTTGCGTTTGCAGCTTGATTTTTAGAGATTCTCTTCTGAACAGCAACCAGTTTGAGATATCGAGATTTCAAACTGGGAGTCTTCAGCTTACACTTAATGAGTTTGAAAATCTTGTTCCAGTTGGGCACTGGTTGTCTTTTTTTAAGAGCTATGATTAATAAATATAACTATACATCTACATACATATATTTAGACTTAAATATTTACATAAAATATTTTTCAAGCATCCTTTCAATGACCTGAATTCATGACCCACAAATCCTCTATTGCAGAATCGGTAGCTTAAGGTTGGCATCTCACTTATCTCACTTATGTCTCAGCTTCCTCAGGTATAAAATGGAGAAAGTAATCCTTGACTCATAGAGTGTGCCATAATCCACATGCATTATACACATTCGTGCTTGGAGATTTTGTGATGTCTAGTGGTAAAGAAGTACTTGCTAAAAAGTACTGTATAAAATGTTAAAGATAAAATACATAGTATAGAATATTGCTTCACTTTGGGCCTTATGACGGTAGCCTATTTCATTATACTCACTTCAAAACTTACGGGCAGAAGGATGGACATAATGTTTCTCAATAGAATCACTGGTGGTTAAAAGGGTGTTTCCTTGAAATTGTCTTTGTGTCATACATTGGCCAGCTTCTATTACGAAGGTTAGATTCTTCTTTGCTAAGTCTTATTATGCTCTTCACACCTATTTCTGAGCAATTCACACACCTCCAACTCTCCCTTGTGCTGAGTCTGCAAGCAAACCATGTTGTGWCTCTCTTAATTGGTTTAATGGTTTCCTGTAACATACACTTTTGTGTTTGTGGAGAAACAGGCTTATTAAGTAATTATGTATGCTTAAAATCAGAACCCTCCAAAGCAAGACACAAATTCTAATCTTGTATGCTTGCTTTTGGAGACTGATGTGTTTGATCACAAGTGAGTGGCCAAAGACAGATTCATATGACATGAGGTGTGTTGGGAGGGGAAAGTCTGCTAACAGTCTATATAATCTCCTGGTCAGCCTATCTTCATCTGTGTGCTCCTTTGCATTCTGCTGAGAATACAGCTCCAAACTGCTCAGTTCTTGAGATAAGCTGAAATCAAGTGTATTTTCTGATTTAGCTCCAGAAACTAAGGACCTGGGGATATGGGTCCTGGGGTTCAAGACAGAGGAAGATTTCGGGAGGGTAACTGGAAAGAGTATGAACATGGGTTAGAAATTATATCAGGGAAGTGACTTCTCATACTGAAACGGACCTGACTTTATAGTATGCTAAGCCAAAAAAGAATCACAGAATCACAGAACGGTTGAGGTTGGAAGGAACCTCTGGAGATCATCTAGTCTTACTCAAACCTACATCATGTTGCTCAGGATCACTTCCAGACAGCTTTTGAATATCTCTAGAGATTCCTCTACCTCTCTGGGCAAAATATTCCAGTGCTCTGGAATCCTCACAGCCATTTTTTTTTTCTGTATATTCAGATGTAGCTTCCTGTGTTTCACTTTGTACCTATTACCTTTTGTCCTGTCGCTGGGCACCACTGAAAATAGTCTGGCCTCATCCTCTTGACTCCCTCCCTGAGTATATTTGCATACATTGATAAGATCCCCTCTCAGTCTCCTCTTTTCCAGGCCAAACAGGCCCAGTTCTATCAGCCTCCTCTCATAGGAGAGATGCTCCCCTAATCATCTTAGTAGCCATATGCTGGATTCTCTCCAGTAGTTCCATGTCTCTCTTGTACTGAGRAGCCCAGAACTGCACACAATATTCCAGGTGCAGCCCCACTAGAGCTGAGTAGAGGGGCAGGATCCCTTCCCTTGACCTGCTGGCAACACTCCTCCTGATGCAGGCCAGGATCCTGTCAGCCTTCTTGGCCACAAGGGCACATTGCTGCCTTATGGTTAACTTSTTGTCAACCAGGACTCCTAGATCCATCACTACAGAGAGGCTGCTCAGAAGGTCAATACCGCATTTCAAATAAAAAAAAATGTAATCCTGAAAAAAAAAAGGATTTGACTATTATTTATTGCTGAAGTTATTGCAGTGTCAGAGAATGTGGTCATCAGAGGTGCTCTACTGAAGCCAGAGAGTGGTTGGATGCTGTGGTGTTCAGACACAGTCCAAAAATCTAGAAGAGCCTACGGCTGGTTCTCTTGTAGGATCAGGTCAGTGGCTGTTTAGCTGGAGGCTGACTCAAAGAGATTAAACAAGCAACTGAATTACAGGCAGAAAGATCCCTAGGATCAATCCCATCCTACACTGTACCCTATATTCCCTAAGTCTCATCTAGAACTGAAAAAGTTTGTGTCTGTCTTGGCACAAACATTGCTTAATTGTGACTGATTTATACTTTGCTGTTTATTACTCCCAGTAGGTAAGATTTATAAATAGCTCTTGCTGAACATTTTTATTTTTCTTTTCCTACATCACCTTTGTCCATCAAAGCACACAACACACCCATATTATTTTTATGTAATTAAGTTTTCCATTTTAATTTCAGTGACCTCCCTCAGATTGGCCCTTTCCCACAGGCAAAGTGATTATAAGGCAGACAACGCTRCTTCAGCACAATGCTATTTAGATGTGGTCACTAACCAAAACCCAAATACCCACCTCAGCTCAGCTCAAATCCAAATTCAGTTCTCAATCCAAATCCAGATTCATCATAAAATGGCCTGAATACATTTGTCCAAATCCAGGGACACCAAAATATGAAATGAATTCACTGAAAATACTGAAACCATGGGATAAAGGAGATCACATTATTTTTCATATATAAATTTCATATAGATTATTATGATTCAAGAAGTCTTTGTACACATCAAATTCTTCTCATGATCTCAGCTGAAAGATGTCCTATCTTTCTTTTGTCTTCTCTATCTGGTGAACCATGAATTGAACGTCTTCTGTTCATCAAGCTCTGATGCTCCCTTTTTTAAAATGGCAGGTTTCGGGAGGGTCAGGAATGTGGTAGGTTGGTACGGCAGCCTATGTTTTCCTAAATTTTCTTTTACTGTATCTCCTCTTTCCCATATTGGAACCCATATGATATTTGTTCACAGCACTACACACTCTAGAGGTCACAATACTCTCTTCTCTCTCAACTCTGTGTGTTGCCTGCTGTCACACACATTCATTCTTGTGGACCATAATATCATTTTCATTTAGAGTCATTATCACGTATTGGGATTTATTCTGTCTCTTGTTGACAGAACTTAACAGAACTTTGTGTCTTTTTCTTTTTTTTTTTGCCTCTCTCAAAGGGTAGCAGTCCTAGCATGATGTTTTCAGCTTTATTTTTTCCATAAATAAAACTTCCAGATAAATCTTTTCCCCCGCCTGAGTGCTAGTTCACAATGGGTCTTTTTTAGCACATTTTTCCCCAGAGATGCACAGCAAATTTATTAATGTTTTAAGCACAGTTAGTTTGCATTCAGACATTATTTCTGTACAGTCAGTTTTGCAACAGAATATTCTTTTAGCACCGGATGGCACTGAGGAACCAGAAAGATATTGTTCACAGGCTACATCTATATAACTGTAGTCACTCAGCCTTATGTTTCTAGGACTTTCAGCAGCAAACTAGGTCAGTGGGGCCCTCTACATCAAAGCTTCTCCTTAGACACTGCAAATCGCATGCTTTTATACCATTCCTACTGTACACTGTGTTCTTCTGTAATTATAAATGTATGTTTCCCATCACCACAAAGACTTCACATTGCTCAAAGGAAATCTGTCTTCAAAGGCTTTAAACTGTTGAAGGGCAGGCCCCCTTCTGAGAGCTACCATTGCTTCGGGTGATTCCTTCTTTAACTCATCCACAGTAGAACCACCAGCCAATTTGACTGGCCTGCATCACACCGTGTCTGAACTGGCCTCCGGGTTGCATTGCAGCTTTGGAAAATGGCATCACTAAATTTTAAAATGAAGACTTTAATAAAAATTTTAAAAAAGCAACTGTTGTACTCAGTTTGTCCCCAAAACACGAGAGCAGAGCTCCTTACTGATCTGCATCAGCTGAAACTGAGGAGAAGAAATTACTCTGCCTGATAAGAGAACATGTCATTTTCATCTCATAGTTGTAGCTTAAAGAAAGTGAAAACTAAGATGATGCTTTAGTGGCAAAAATAGAAAGCTTAGAGAAAGGGAGCTGAGAATATACATAGAAAGAATGTTACTGTAAATATTTTATGAAATATGTATATGTGTATGTGTAAGTATGTCTACATATGTATTTTATATGCACATATATATATAAAATACATATATAATGACCTATATAAACATACAACTAAAGTAAAAACTCTTCAAACATTTCCTGCTATGATAGCATTCAATACCGTGAGTAATTCCACTGAAGCTAATGTTTTCTTCTAGGTAATGAGTTACTCATGACAGCAGGCACTAATAAATATTTGCAGGATTGGGACTAAAATTAAGGTGTATTTAATGCCCAAACTAGAAACTCATACTTGAAAAGCAGTCATGAATGAAGATAATTAAGCATGCTATAGCAGTAGCCACACACTATATTAGCTTTATAATTAATTATGTATGAAAATTAGGAGTTATCTGCCTTGCATTCTTTACAAAACTGGGTCTGTGGATTGCTAAGGTCACACAGGAATGTTATGACACATCAGTAACCCAGTTTTTCACGTTTCATGTAAGTATCTTAACCCTCAATTGCCCTGCTTTTTGTTACCTTCAGTTTGGCCCACAAACAGCTTCCCCACATTGAACTGATTATGGTATCACTCTTGTGCACACTCTCTCCCTTTGAAACACCAAATGTATCTTTATATTTTTTCTTATTTCTTAGATTGACTTACAGATTTAATCTAGATAATCCTTGATATAATTCAAATTTTATCGAAAGATTTTCTCCAAAAAAAGCAGGCTTGTCTACAAAAGAAAGTTGTCAAATATGATTAAAGTGGGTAATTGTATTATCATTATGATAATGGATCCATTTCTGGGTGTTTTGCATTCTAAAAAAAATAACAGAAAAAAACTATACAAGTAAGGAAAAATCATCTTATTCTGGAAAAAGAATATCTTATATGTACTTATATGTACTTATATGTAAAAAAAAAATGTGTTTTAAATACATTGGAGGGAAAAATCCAAAGTAAATGAGCTTTCTTAACTTTTGGGGCAGATTCTGGATTTCCATGAATTAGAGGAGTAGAAGAACAACCTATGAACTCTATCTGTCAGTAAAAGCTGAAAGGATCTGCCTAGTAATGTCTAGCCGTGTCATAGCTTACGAAGGTGGTATCCTTGGTTCCCTTTACAACCTTGTAAAAAACTCTTTGAAACATAAGCTATTATAAGCTGTTGCTTACGAACCCAGATGTAACTGATTGCTTTTCTACTGAAGAAACAGACTGCTGGTTGTCTTTACTCAATTATTCAGAAGGGAAGGAAAAAATACCAGCTTAATGTTTCATTCTTCATTTCAGACAGTTGTGATAATTGCAGCATTCTTTCCGATTTCCAAGCTGAGTTTATTTTGATTGTGCAAGTGTTAAGCTTTTAGCAAGAACTACCTCTTCCACTGCATCTGTATATGTCTGTGACCAAAGGTCCCAACCTCAGCTGGAAACCATCTTTGTTATTTGTTTTGCAGGAGCACTCTGGACTTCACGTCAGGCATCACAACTCACAGCGCAATATGCTCTCCAGCTACAGACTAGACAGAAGTTCTTTTCCCCGAAAATTTCTGATCCAAGCAAAAATCTGTGCATGTCTCTTATACATAAAAATAAAAACAGCAAAACCAAAAAAAAAAAAAAAAAAAAAAA